>NC_072448.2:28920000-28950000 GCF_028878055.3 Symphalangus syndactylus | reverse complement strand
GACCGGGGCCGAGGCCCCGGCCCGGGCCCCACCCCCCGACCCGGGGAAAGGGCCAGCGGCCGGCAGAGGCGGAAGTCGACCCTCGCGCCACCCATCGCACGAACGCCTGGCCGGGAGGGACCACCGGGCCGCGCTCGGGCGCACGCGCGCGCCGAACGGGGCAACGCCACGCGGGGCAGGAGGAGGGGCTCTCCCCAGACGCCGACGCCCAGGACAGACGCCTCTCAGGGAAGGGCCGCGGCGGGCCCGGGAAGCGAGGCGCACCCGGGGCCGCGCCGACCCGAGGCGGAAGAGCGGGACGGGAGAAGACGAGAACGCCGGGGCGAGGCCGAGGCGACGGGGGAAGGCGCGAGAAACGCGGCCGGCGGGGAAGGGGACACCGCGGGAACCGCGTCGAGCGCAGCCGACCGCGGCCGGGGCACACGCACGGAGGCGGCACCCGGAGCGGAAGACCGGCCTCCGGCGATCCCCGCGGCTCCCCACACCGCCGCCGCAGTCGCGGCCAGCCCCCCGGAACGCCCTCCACCCCCCGCACGCGCCGACCCCCAAAAACCCTCCGGGCGCCCACCGGGCCCAAGCCGGGGCGCGCCACCGACCCGGTCCCGAAAGCGCGCGCGCGCGCCGGGGGGACGCGGACACCGGGCCAAACGGTGGCCGGCGGCGGCGCCCCACGAGGCGGTGCCGGGTTCGGGCCCAGACGGGGCCGCCACCGACGTAAAGCCGGTGCTGAGCCGCTCGGGGAGAGGGGATTCGGCAGGCAGCGGGCGGGGAAGGGGGCGCGCACGCGGAGGGGCGGGGGGCCAGGGACCGCGAGGGCGAGAGCCCCCGGGAGCCCGCTGAGGGGCGGCTCGGGGGAGAAACCTCAGGCGCGGCCGGGCCACCAGGAAAACACCGCCACGGGATCCCACCGCCACAGACACGAGGGCGGTCCCGCGGCGCACCGCCTGGGACGCCGGCCGGCCCTCGGCACCCACCCACCGAGACCCGCCTCCTCACGAGACCCGGGGCCCCGGCCACCGGGCCCCCCACCCCGCGAAGCGACCACAGCCACACACCCGACACCAGGGCCGCATCGCCCGGGATTCTCGTCCATCCTCCGACCCGGTCCCGCTCCGGGAGACCGGCGCGCCCCCACCGCGGGACGCTTTCCCGGGGCCAGGCGGCCCGAACCCTTGCCACGCAAACGCGGGCGCCGGCACCGGTCGCGACTCGGCACGGGAGCGGGCGGAGAGCCGGCTCGACAGCGGAGAGGGGTCACGCGCCGGACGGAACGCCGCGCACACCCCACCGCTCGCGGCACAGCCTCCGAACCGCTAGGACGCCGGGCCCGGCCCGGCGGGATCCTCCCCCGACTCGGAAGGGGGAGGCGCGGGCCACAGTAGGCGACGAGCCACGCTCGGCCCCCACCACCGCGGTCGGGGGCCGGCGGAACCCTCGCTCTCCCCCCCCCTCACCCCACCGAGGGGGGAAGCGGAGGAGGGTCCGCCGCGAGCGAGTCGCTACGGCAAGCGCTACCATCACGCACAGAGAGAGGCGGCGGGCCGGGGGATCCGGTACCCCAACGCACGCCTCTCGGATCGCTAGAGAAGGCTTTCTCACCGAGGGCGGGTCACTCTCCCCACCCGCCAGTCGCCCCTCGTCGGGCCCGCGGAGGCGCTCGGGGACGCCCGGGGATGGGAGGGAGGGGCCTGCGGTAGGAGGAAACGCACAGCCGCGTGCGGCAACCTCGAGCGTTCGCGGTCAGGGCGGGGCGGGGGGGGGGAGACCCGGCTGGTGCGCATGCGCGCAACCCCCCGAGGCCCCGCCCCCCCCCTTCCCACCTCCACCGGCCTCCTTCCTTCCGAGGCGAAGCGCCTCCGAAGTCAACCCACACACGGCCGGTCAGAGGCGGGACGGCAGCCCCTCGGCGGCCGGCCGGCGCACGCGCCACCGGCCCGAGAGCCCACCGCGATCGCTCACACGGGCCCCGCGCGCACCCGCCAGGGGGGAAGCACGGGACACGTGCGCTCGCCGGACCACGCGGCGCCCTTCCCCGCGTGGGAGGGGCGCGTCTCACGCCACCGCCTCGACCCCCCGACACCGACGAGCTCCCTCAGGACCCACGCGCGGACGCCGCGGCGGCGACCGGAAGAGGGGGCGCCGGGGGCGGGAAAGACACACGACCGCTCGGCCTCGGGCACCTGAGGGACAACCCGGAGCGCTCCAGGAGCACCGCAAAGGCCCAGGCGGAGCCCACGCTCGCGCGACCCCCAAGAGGGCAGCACGACGGGCCGGCGGGACGGCACCCCACCGCCGCGGAGGGGGGCCGCCCGCGAGTCGACAACCACAGGAGGCGAGAGCGAGGGGTGCCCGCCGCGTCAGAGGACCCCGCCGACCCACGCCGCGTGGCGGAAGGCAGGGACGGGACAGCGAGGTCGGGCCGGGTTCCGCGCCCCTCGCCTTCCCCAGCGCACCACCCGCAGGCGGGGAGGAGAGACGAGGGGCCCCCGCGGGCGGAGCGAGAAGAACGGTCCCATTCGCCACGAATGTCCGCCCCTCGCCCGTCGCGGCTCGGACCCTGCCCGGGAGAGCATGACGCCACCACATCGATCACGAGGAGCCCCCCCCAAGGAGCGGGAGGCGGCCAGCCGGCCAGCCAGCGAGCCGATCAGCCCGGCCGTTCCCCGCTCTGGGGGGGGGGGGAGGGGCGGCGGACAACCCAGCGGAAACGAGGACGCCTGACACGCGCGGCACGGAGCCAACGGGGTGGGGTTGTCACGGCCGCCCCGGGTGCCCGCAGCGGGGAGCGCACGGGGGCAGGGTAGCCCTCGCCGCCTTCCCCGCCGCCCCCAGGCGGGGGGTCAGAGACCCGGACCCGGGCCGGCACCGGGGGGCGGGAGTCGGGGCGCTCGGATGCACGAGAGAGCAGCAGGCTCACGGGCCCCAGCAGGCGGCTCAAGCAGGAGCAGGGCCGGCTAGCCGGGTCACCGGTAGGCCAGAGCCCCGCACGCATCCAGAGGCCCAACCCCTCCAGCGACAGGTCGCCAGAGGACAGCGTGTCAGCAATAACCCGGTGGCCCAAAATGCCGACTCGCAGTGAGAGATATACCTGCCCCGGGGGCAGGAGGGCGAGTCACCGACACCGCCGCCGGCCCAGGGGACCCACGACACGGACATCTGTCCCCAAAAACGCCACCATCGCAGCCAGACACGGAGCACCCCGGACCCTCTGGTCTACCCCAGGACACACGCGGGAGCAGCCCCGGGCCAGGGACGCCCTCCCGGCCACCCGTGCCACACGCAGGGGCCGGCCCGCATCTCCGGAGCGAGACCCGGAAGCATTTTCGGCCGGCCCCTCGTACGACCGGGACACGCGGGGGACCGAAGGCCGGCCGGGCGTGACCTCTCGGGGCCGCACGCGCGCTCAGGGAGCGCTCCCCGACTCCTCACGGGGACTCGCCAGAAAAGATGACTTGGCAGAGGGACCGCTCCCCGGCACCCGAGGGACGGGGGCAGGACGGTCCCCGGCTCCCCCACGGGGACGCGGAAACAAATTCGACCGCCGCCTCAGACGGCCAGGACGCGCGCGGGCCCGGCAAATGGCGTCCCCAGGCTCCCGGGCCACGCGCGGCCGGTCCCCGCGGGTCGCGGCTCGGGCCTCGGGAGCCGCGGCGTGCTGGTCGACCGGCCCGGGCAGTCCCCACACCCGGCTCGGGCTCAGAAGCGCAGCGACAGCCTCTCCCCCACATAAACCTGCACGCCCGAGCTCTGAGTCACAGGCGACGCGCCACCGCTCTGGCGCCACCGGGCCAGCCCGGCTGACGACCGCGGGCTTTCCGGAGCTCTGCCTCGCTCACAGCAGGGACGGTCCCCTCCTTCGGCAGCTGCCACCGCAGCTCCGGAAGCCCAGAGGACGGTATAAAAGCGGCCGCCAGATGGAGCCCGACAACCGTCGCCAACGTCAGCGAGAGCGATCCGGTCGGCAGGGCGGCCCGTGGACCGCAAAACCGAAACCGTGAGTCGAGAAGCTCTTCCCGGGGCCGAAAACGCAGCCCCTCTCCCCCATCTCCACAGAAACCGTCCCCAAAGCGCGTCTCCGCATCGACCGCGACAGAGTCAGAAGACAACTCACGGCGTCTGGGTGTTTGGAGATGCATCTCGGAGGGAGGGAGGGAGGGAGGGAGAGAGACAGGACAAACGAGGACTCGGTCGCGGGTCGTTGAGGACACAGGGAGACGCAGAATGCGTAGGCTCTTCGAGAGCCCACACAAAGGCAGACAGAGGAAGAGAAAGAGGGAGGGAGGGAGGCAGGGAGGGAAGGAGGAAGGGAGGCAGGGAGGGAACGCAGAAAAGAGACAGACGGTGAAAGGAAAGGAGGGAGGGAAGGGAGCGGGGAGGGAGGAAGAAAATGGAGAACACAGAGACCATTTAAAAAACGGAGACGAAGAAACAAAACTTCTTAAACATTCCATTTTACAAAGAGAGATAGAAAGGAAAGAAACATGAAAAAAGAGAGAAAGAACGAGGAAAGACACGAAGGCAAGAAGGGAAACACAAACAGAGAGGAAGGACAAAAGAAGCAAAGACAGGGAAGGAAACACACATAAAGCACGAAAGAAAAAAGAACAGAAAGAGGGAAAGGAAGGAAGAAGGAAGAAAAACGTAAGGAAGGAGAGAAAGGAAGAAAGGAAGGAAGAAAAGCATAAAGGAGAGAAAGAGAGCAGGAAAGAACACGGAGACAAACAGTCACAAACACGTTTATCTATTTATAAACGTGCATATATAACATTCTTTATACAGAAACAAATGTATGTGTTTCTATGTAACTGCTTATATATCGATATTTACTTATTTACGTAGAAGCACCCGTATCTGTATAGAATAGGTATATGTATTTATCGTATACAAATATGTTGACTTACACATCCACGTAAGCATCTGTATATACATAGACCCATCAACACAAGCACTCACGTTTATATATAAAAGTATAAAAACGTCTACATCTGTAAACGTACGTACATACATAGAAATGGAAAAAAAGACCTACCCTACGAGAAGTCAATAGGCCGGCGCGGTGGCTCACGCCCGTCATCCCAGCATTTTGAGAGGCCGAGGTGGGCGCATCACCTGAGGTCGGGAGTTGGAGACCAGCCTGACCGACACGGTGAAACCCCGTCTCTGCTAAAAATACAAAACTTCAGCCAGGCGTGGGGGTGCATCCCTGTAACCCCAGCTACTCAGGAGGCTGAGGCAGGAAAATCGCCGGAACCCGGGAGGCGGATGGTGCGGTGAGACAAGATCACGCCATTGCACTCCAGCCGGTGAAACAAGAGTGAAACTGTCTCAAAAAGACGAAACAGAAGAAAGAAAAAGAAAGGAAGAAAGAAAGAGAGAAAGAAAAAAGAAACAGAGAGAAAGAGTGAAAGAAAGAAAGAAAGAAAGAGAAAGAAAGAAAGAGAAAGAGAGAAAGAGAGAAAGAAAGAAAGAAAGAAAGAAAGAAAGAAAGAAAGAAAGAAAGAAAGAGGCTAGGCACGGTGGCTCACGCCGGTAATCCCAGCACTTTGGGAGGCCAAGGCAGGCGGATCACCGGAGGTTGGGAGTCTGAGACCAGCCTGACCAACGTGAAGAAACACCGTCTCTACAAAGAATACAAAATTAGCCGGGCATGGTGGCACACGCCTGTAATCCCAGCTACTAGGGAGGCAGGAGAGTCGCTTGAACCTGCGAGGCAGAGGTTGCGGTGATCCGACATCTCTAGCCTGGGCAACAAGAGTGAAACTCTGTCTCAAAAAAAAAAAAGAAAGAAAAAGAAGATAGAAAGAAAGAAAAGGAAAGAAAGAAAGAAAGAAAGAAAGAAAGAAAGAAAGAAAGAAAGAGAAAGAAAGAGACCAGGCGCGGTGGCTCACAACTGTAATCCCAGCACTCTGGGAGGCCGAGGTGGGAGGATCACCTGAGGTCAGGAGTTTGAGTCCAGCCGCAACATGGAGAAACGCCGTCTCTACTAAAACTACAAAATTAGCCGGGCGTGGTGGCGCAGGCCTGTAATCCCAGCTACTCGGGGGGCTGAGGTAGGAGAATCGCTTGAACCTGGGAGGCGGAGGTTGCGGTGAGCCGAGATCGCGCCACTGCACTCCAGCCTGGGCAACGAGAGCGAAACTCCGTCTCCAAAAAAAAAAAAAAAAAAAAAGGAAAAAAATGAAACAAGAAAGAAAGAAGAAAGAAGAAAGAAGAAAGAAAGAAAGAGAAAGGAAAAAGAAACAGAAACAGTGAAAGAAAGAAAGAAAAAGAAAGGAAAGAGAGAGAGAGAAAGAAGAAAGAAAGAAAGAAAGAAAGAAAGAAAGAAAGAAAGAAAGAAAGGAAAGAAAGAAAGAAAGAAAGAAAGAAAGAAAGAAAGAAAGAAAGAAAGAAAGAAAGAGGCTAGGCACGGTGGCTCACGCCGGTAATCCCAGCACTTTGGGAGGCCAAGGCAGGCGGATCACCGGAGGTTGGGAGTCTGAGACCAGCCTGACCAACGTGAAGAAACACCGTCTCTACAAAGAATACAAAATTAGCCGGGCATGGTGGCACACGCCTGTAATCCCAGCTACTAGGGAGGCAGGAGAGTCGCTTGAACCTGCGAGGCAGAGGTTGCGGTGATCCGACATCTCTAGCCTGGGCAACAAGAGTGAAACTCCGTCTCCAAAAAAAAAAAAAAAAAAAAGGAAAAAAATGAAACAAGAAAGAAAGAAGAAAGAAGAAAGAAAGAAAGAGAAAGGAAAAAGAAACAGAAACAGTGAAAGAAAGAAAGAAAAAGAAAGGAAAGAGAGAGAGAGAAAGAAGAAAGAAAGAAAGAAAGAAAGAAAGAAAGAAAGAAAGAAAGAAAGAAGAAAGAAAGAAAGAAAGAAAGAAAGAAAGAAAGAAAGAAAGAGGCTAGGCACGGTGGCTCACGCCGGTAATCCCAGCACTTTGGGAGGCCAAGGCAGGCGGATCACCGGAGGTTGGGAGTCTGAGACCAGCCTGACCAACGTGAAGAAACACCGTCTCTACAAAGAATACAAAATTAGCCGGGCATGGTGGCACACGCCTGTAATCCCAGCTACTAGGGAGGCAGGAGAGTCGCTTGAACCTGCGAGGCAGAGGTTGCGGTGATCCGACATCTCTAGCCTGGGCAACAAGAGTGAAACTCCGTCTCCAAAAAAAAAAAAAAAAAACGAAAAAAATGAAACAAGAAAGAAAGAAGAAAGAGAAAGAAAGAAAGAAAGAAAGAAAGAAAGAAAGAAAGAAAGAAAGAGGCTAGGCACGGTGGCTCACGCCGGTAATCCCAGCACTTTGGGAGGCCAAGGCAGGCGGATCACCTGAGGTTGGGAGTTTGAGACCAGCCTGACCAACGTAAAGAAACACCATCTCTACAAAGAATACAAAATTAGCCGGGCATGGTGGCACATGCCTGTAATCCCAGCTACTAGGGAGGCAGGAGAGTCGCTTGAACCTGGGAGACAGAGGTTGCGGTGAGCCGAGATCTCTAGCCTGGGCAACAAGGGTGAAACTCTGTGTCAAAAAAAATAAAGAAAAAGAAGATGAAAGAAAGAAAGAAAGAAAGAAAGAAGAAAGAAAGAGAGAGAGAGAGAGAGAGAAAGAAAGAAAGAAAGAAAGAAAGAAAGAAAGAAAGAAAGAAAGGAAAGAAAGAAGGAAAGAAAGAGAGAGAGAGAGAGAAAGAAAGAAAGAAAGGAAAGAAAGAAGGAAAGAAAGAGAGAGAGAGAAAGAAAGAAAGAAAGAAAGAAAGAAAGAAAGGAAAGAAAGAAGAAAGAATGAAAGAAAGAAAGAAAGAAAGAAAGGAAGAAAGAAAGAAGGAAAGAAAGAAAGAAAGAAAGAAAGAAAGAAAGAAAGAAAGAAAGAAAGAGAAGGAAAGAGGCCAGGCACGGTGGCTCACACCTGTAATCCCCACACTTTGGGAGGCCGAGGTGCTAGGATCACCTGAGGTCAGGAGTTTGAGTCCAGCCGCAACATGGAGAAACCCCGTCTCTACTAAAACTACAAAATTAGCCGGGCGTGGTGGTGCAGGCCTGTAATCCCAGCTACTCGGGAGGCTGAGGTAGGAGAATCGCTTGAACCTGGGTTGCGGAGGTTGCGGTGAGCCGAGATGGCGCCATTGCACTCCAGCCTGGGCAACGAGAGTGAAACTCCGTCTCCAAAAAAAACTAAAGGAAAAAATGAAACAAGAAATAAAGAAAGAAGAAAGAAAGAACGAAAGAAAGAACGAAAGAACGAAAGAACGAAAGAAAGAAAGAAAGAAAGAAAGAAAGAAAGAAAGAAAGAAAGAAAGAAGAAAAGGCAAGGCAAATCTACCTGCTTTCACTACATCTGGGGAGAATCAGGAAAGTCACCACTAACAAGGCCTAAAGTGGGGCTGCCGTCTGTAAAACCCGAACAGAAGAGTCCACGCGGGTTAAAGACACGAAGAAAGACAAGGAAACAAAGGATCAAAGAGAAGAACCATCTGGCCCAGCCAGGGTCTGTCTCTGAGATTGTCTGGGCAACCAGGGAGTGGGACGGAGGGAGGGCGGTCCTCCGAGACTCCGTCTCAGAAATATAACTCATGATAATAAAAAAAGATTCAGTTACCAAAAAAATCACGCATCATTCGTAACGTGTTTGATGCCTCGAAAGGCGAGAGGCGTATGTGTATGTCACTGTGGGCTCGTTTTCTTTTTTTCCTCTTCTCCCGGAAACTCACTTTTTAATTATTTTGTTTCATTTCATTTTTCTTTTTATTGTTTTGAGACGGAGTCTCGCTCTGTCGGCCAGGCTGGGGTGCAGTGGCGCGATCTCGGCTCACTGCAACCTCCGCCTTCCAGGTTCAAGCGATTCTCCTGCCTCAGCTCGGCCTCCCGAGTAGCCGGGATTACAGACGTACAGCACCGCGCCCGGCTAATTTTGTGTATTTTGAGTAGAGACCGGGTTTCACCATACTGGCCCTGCTGGTCTGACCGCCTCGTGATCCACCGGCCTCGGCCTCCCGAAGTGCTGGGATGACAGGCTTGAGCCACGGCACAGGGCCTATTTATTTATTTTATTCTATTTTATTTTATTTTTATTTTCTTGATGGATTTTTATTTATGGGTTTATTTATTTTATTTTATTTTTCGGAGACGTAGTTTCGCTGTTGTTGCTCAGACCGGAGTGCAATGGCGCGATCTCGGCTCACCGCAACCTCCGCCTCCCGGGTTCAAGCAATTCTCCTGCCTCGGCCTTCCTAGCAGCTGGGATTACAGGCATGTGGCACCACGCCGGGCTAATTTTGTATTTTCAATTGAGACGGGATTTCTCCATGTTTTTCAGGCTTGTCTCCAACTCCCGACCTCAGGTGACGCGCCCAGCTCTGTCTCCCAAAGTGATGGGATTACAGGCATGAGCCGCCGTGCCCGGCCTATTGTATTGTATCGTATTGTATTGTATTGTATTGTATTGTATTGTATTGTATCGTATCGTATCGTATCGTATCGTATCGTACCGTACCGTACCGTACCGTACCGTACCGTACCGTACCGTACCGTACTGTATGGTGTTGACTTATTTTATTTATTTAGTTTTATGTTATTTTCTTTGTTTGTTTGTTTTGGCCTGACCAAACGTCCATCAGACCCAGTCGTCGAAGTGGCGCTTCCCTTGGCAACAAGGGAGGGAGGAAGTTGGAGATGAGGGTGGGGGCGGTGGAGAAGACACAGTTGCCCCAGGCTGTGCGCAGGCGGCCTGAGATTCCTTCCTCTGTGAGGCCTCCCTTTTCAGAGTAACAGTGGCCGCTAGGTGATGCCCGACGTCTACCAATGAGAGTGTCAGCCCGGAATGAATTGGGATCGCCTGGAGGGGGATGGGGGAGGGGGAAGGATGGAGGCCCCCACAGCACAGTGGGTCACCGCGCCCTCCCAGGCGATCCCCACAACTACTCGACCAGGGACTCTGGGGGGAGGCAGCCTGAGCCCCCACCCATCGGATCATCTGGAACTTCCGTCCAGAGACCAGAGACCGACTGGGAATTCTCTCCCTCAAGGTCCAAATCGAAAAGAATCACTGGCACAGACACCGGGACTGAGGCCATTTCTAAAAGACTGGTTTCTGCGTTTTTGGTATATCCGTGTATGTCTGTAACACAAAATTACTTATTTTAAACGATTTTTGTCCTCCTGACGTGTACGGTCCTGTGGTAGACAGACCAGGGGACTCCTCAGCTCAGAGTCCGTGAGGCCAGAAGGTGACGTCCTAAATTTCTATTTAGAATGAATTTAAGCACACCAGCCAAGCACTCTGCCGTGAAACTGTCGGCGGGAAGACAAGCGGGTGGGGGCGGGGGGGAGGTGGGGAAGCCGGGCGCGGTAGGTCCACGCCTGTCATCCCCGCAGTTTTGGGAGGCCAAGGGCAGGTGGATCCCTCGATCCAAGCCTTTGGCAACGTGGCGAAACCTCGTCCCTAAAAAAAAACACAAAAACTAACTGGTTTCATAACTTGGACTCCAAGTTAATAAATAGATAAATAGGCCGGGGGCGGTGGCTCACGCCTGTCATCCCAGCACTTTAGGAGGCCCAGACGGACGGATCACGGGGTCAGGAGATCGAGACCATCGTGGCTACCGCAGTGAAACCCCGTCTCTACTCAAAATACAAAAAGTTAGTCAGGCGCGGTGGCGGGCGCCTGTAGTCCCAGCTACTTGGGAGGCTGGGGCAGAAGGTCGTGAACCCGGGAGGCAGAGCTTGCAGTGAGCCGAGATCGCGCCGCTGCACTCCAGCCTGGGCAACAGAGCGAGAGTCTGTCTCGAAAAGAAACAAACAAATAAATAAATAAATAAATAAATAAATAAATAAATGTCAGTAAATACATGGATTAAAATTGAAAACTAAAAAAAAAAAAAAAAAAAAATGTAGCCGGCCGGGCGCGATGGCTCACGCCTGTCATCCCAGCAATTTGGGAGGCCGAGGCGGGCAGATCAACTGGGGTCGCCAGTTCGTTCGAGACCAGCCTGACCCACATGGAGAAATGCCGTCTCTACTAACAATACAAAATCAGCCGGGTGTGGTGGCCCATGCCTGTAATCCCAGCTACTCAGGAGGCTGAGGCAGGAGAGTCACTTGAACACGGGAGGTGGAGGTTGCGGCGAGCCGAGATGGTGCCATTGCACTCCGGCGTGGGCACCAAGAGTGAAACTCCTTCCCCCGCCCCCCAAAAAATTAAGTGCTGTGTTCTGTTATTTTTGCTTCCTACCCTGAGAAGAACATAATACAGCTGTTGTCTGTCTGCCTGCCTGCCTGCCTGCCTGCCTGCCTGCCTGCCTGCCTGTGACAGGGCCTCACTGTCTTTCGCCCAGACTGGAGTGCAGTGACACCATTCATTATGGCTCACTGGCTGCAGCCTCAACCTGCCCAGGGTTAGGCGATTCCTCAAGGGATCCTACGGCCTCGGCCTCCCAAAGTGCTGGGGTTGCAGGCGTGAGCCACCAGCACCCGGCCCGAGTTAATACGTCTTGTCTCACTACGTCTTAACCACACACCCATGAAGGACTCAAGTCAAGAGAGAGTCGGCAAGAGACTCTCAGCATTCTCTTCCGAAAGCACGTGTGTCCCGAGCTCCTGTGGTTTTAGGTGGCCACGCGTAGAGGAGAGATTTCCAATGTTTCCAGAGCGGTGCGAGCCACAGCCATTCGGGGCATCCGAGCCGGAGATGGGGTTTCTGACAGCGACTTGAGGGCCAGGAAGGGCCAGAATCTGCCAAGGCCCGTGTTCCAGGGTGGGGCCCGATGGAACCCAAGGTAGAGGGAGTCCGCCGTCCGCACAGAGAGAGCCCCAGCCCTAGGCCCCACTGTGCAGACCGAATCAGAAGGAAGAGAGTCCTTCGTCCTACATGCCACATCCCTCCACCGAACTTGGGAGCGGAAACATGGAAACCCCGTGTTTCCAAACGTGAGGTGACTCTCGGTTTACAATGGGTCACAAGGGGCCGGGCTCTCCGGAGTCCGCAGGATAAAGAAGTCATTTCTTGCTCGGCCTCCCCCATCCCCTGGTAACTGTCGCTGGTGACTTTAAATGAGCCGGGGCCGGCAGGCCCAGGAGCCGCTACGGGGGGAGGGGGCGGGGGGGTGTGCCTCAGGCACTGCAGAAAGGAAGTGGGCCTGAGCCCGGAGGATGACGGTGCTGCAGGAACCCGTCCGGGCAGCTATATGGCAAGCACTAAACCGCTATGCTTACCGAGATGCGGTTTTCCTCGCAGAACGCCTTTATGCAGAAGTACACTCAGAGGAAGCCTCGTTTTTACTGGAGACCTGTTCTTACCGCTCAGGAAAGGCCTACAAAGCATATAGACTCTTGAAAGGACACAGTTGTGCTACACCTCAATGCAAATACCTGCTTGCAAAATGTCGTCTTGATCTCAGCAAGCTTGCAGAAGGCGAACGAATCTTATCCGGTGGGGTGTTTAATAAACAGAAAAGCCATGATGATATCGTTACTCATATGTTATTGAGTTTGGTGATTCGGCTTGCTTTACTCTCTCATCGTTGGGACACGTATATCGCAAGACAGATCCGCTTGCCAAAGCATCGGAGTGTTACCCAAAGGGCCTTCGTTTCAAGCCTTTCTTCTGGTATCCCTTTGAATCATTCTGTGAAATAGGTGAAAAGCCGGATCCTGACCAAACGTTTAAATTCACATCTTTACAGAACTTTAGCAACGGTCTGCCCAACCGTTGCACCACACAAGTACCTCGTCATAGTTTATGTCACAGACAGCCTGAGACCCTTCTTACGGAAACACCCCAGGACACAATTGAATTAAACAGATTGAATTGAGAATCTTCCAATTCAAAGTACTCCTTGAATACAGATTCCCCAGTGTCTTCCATTGATTCAGCTGTCATTTCACCTGATACCGTCCCACTGGGAACAGGAACTTCCATATTATCTACGCAGGTTCAAAAGAAGCCAAAAGCTGGTCGAAGTTTATCAGGACGACCAGCAGCTGTTAGTCCATTAACTCCAAGTGTTGGGATTTTGCCATTAGAAACCCCAAGTCCGGGAGATGGATGGATCCTATTTACAAAACTACACTAGTATTAGACACCTCCTGTCACTGACGTGCCATCCACCGGAGCCCCTTCAAAAAAGCCTGTTGCCAGAATCGGCCGAACTGGAGCACAGTCTGTCTTCTCACAGAGTGGACATAGCCGAGAGGTAACTCCAATTCTTGCAAAAACACAAAGTTCTGGTCCACAAACAAGGGCATCACCTCAGGTATCGAGCCCCACTGTGGCATCTCCCCTAAATGCACTGCCTCGAAGAAATCCATGACTCTTGACTAGTGACAGCTCCACAACCAAGGAGAATAGGAAAAAAGTTAAAAATGAAGTGTCCACCTGAAATCCCAAACAGAAAAACAAAAAGTAAAACTAACGAAGGAGGAGTAACTCGACCTCACATCGATGGCAGCCTGGAAATGACAAAATTGGACTCTTCCATCATTTCAGAAGGGAAAATATCCGCAATCACACCTCAGATTCAGGCTTTTAATCTACGAAAAGCAGCAGCCGAAGGCTTGATGAGCCTTCTTCGTGAAAGGGGGAAAGGTTATGTAGCTTTGTGTTCTCACCACTGCACACAAGCTATCGATATTTGGAGCCATCCACCTTCTCCCCACCACGATGCCGGTAGGGTACTGTGCCACATCGGAAGGGCCTATTTTGAGCTTTCAGAGTCCACGCAAGCTGAAAGAATCTTCTCAGAGGTTAGAAGGATGGAGAATTACAGGGTCGAAGGCATGGAGCTCTGCTCCGCAACACTCTGGCATCCTCAAAAAGATGTTGCTCTTTGAGTTCTGTCAAAAGACTTGACAGACGTGGATAAAAATTCGCCAGCCAGAGGCCTGGCGTGCCGCAGGGAACTGTTTCCGCTTGCAACGGGGACACGATATGGCAATTAAATTCTTCCAGAGAGCTATCGAAGTGGATCCAAATCATGCTTAGGCCTCTACTGCATTAGGGCGGGAGTTTGTCTTCACTGTAGAATGGGACAAAGCATTAGCTTGTTTTCGAAATGCTATCAGAGTCCATCCTAGACATTGTAACGCATGGTAAGCGGCAATGAAGTGTAAAGACAAGCTCTTATCGACGGTGCCGGTGCTCGCTGATTTTTCTCGTTAGATAGCTCTTTATTGCCATGAATTTGGTTACAGATACCTAGGGATGGTACATACTGGTCAATAACGTCTAACTGAAATGCTCTCTTACGAAATGTATGTCTTTAACAAACTCTTAAATTAACTCCCGATAATGGAATACCAGATCCTTATACTCAACAGTTGCAGTCTTCTACCAAACTTTTGCAGATACTGTAGTTGTCTTTCGTTTGTGTGTGTGTTTCTTTAGTTTTGTGACTGGATGTGTTACTTTTTCTTTGAACACCGAAATGGTGATGGGGACAAAAAGTGCTTGGGAAATTGGAAAGGAACAGCATAATCCACTTATCGGATAATAGAAAAAAATATTGCAACGATTCACTGGTTGCTGCTTTTTGACAGTGTTCCAGTTGATGGAGTTACTATTAAGAAGTCAGTGTACCCTTTTATTTAGCAGTATCTCCGTTTTACTGTTTTGTACTTGCGTATCAGTAGACACATCGGAAATTACTGCCTAGGTCATATTGTTATCAACCGAATAAGATACGAAAACGTTTGGTCCTACTTCTGCCTCAACACCATACGTGCCGTTGACATTGGTTGTATTTTTCTGGACTGACTTCATAGTTTACACATCAGGTGGCCGGGCGCGGTGGCTCAAGCCTGTCATCCCAGCACTTCGGGAGGCCCAGGCGGGCGGATCACGAGGTCAGGAGATCGAGACCATCCTGGCTAACACGGTGAAACCCCGTCTCTACTAAAAATACAGAAAATTAGCCGGGCGTGTTGGCGGGCGCCTGTAGTCCCAGCTACTCGGGAGGCTGAGGCAGGAGAATGGCGTGAACCCGGGAGGCGGAGCTTGCAGTGAGCCGAGATCGCGCCACTGCACTCCAGCCCGGGCGACAGAGCGAGACTCCGTCTCAAAAAAAAAAAAAAAAAAAAAGAAAGAAAAGAAAAGAAATAGTTTACACATCAAGAGAAGGCCGGACGTGGTGGCTCACGCCTGCCGCCATCCCGGCACTTTCGGAGGCCGAGGCGGGCGGGTCACAAGGTCAAGAGATCGAGACCATCCTGGCCAACGTGGTGGAACCCTGTCCGTATTAAGAGTATAAAACTTAGGTGGCCGTGGTGGAGGGCGCCTGTAGTCCCAGCTACGCGGGAGGCTGAGGCAGGAGAATCGCTTGAACCCGGGAGGTGGAGGCGGCAGTGAGCCGAGATCACCCCATTGCACTCCAGCCTGGGCGACAGAGCGAGCGAGAGGCCGTCTGAAGGAAAAAAAAAAAATTAAAAAAAAAAAAAAAAAAAAAAAAAAAAAAACATAAATAAATACCAGGAGAAACTATAATTCTGAAGTCATAACTCTGTGGTAGTTTTTTTTTGTCAGATACGGTTATCTTTGGGGTTAAGTATTACAGCAGTGGAGTTGTATCATTTGATTTGCTTCTAAATCTGAAGCATTCTATTACTAAAACATTTTTTGATTTGTGAATATGTTGTTTAACGGATTCTGTCTCATTTTGCTGTAGTAGTTACATGGCCTGAAAGGTGGCCAAAAACATAGTGCTAGCTATTGCTGACCAACGTAACAATCAACTTGCCGATACCGCCTTCTCTTCCGATAGCTATGTTCTCCGTCATATTTTAAGAACTCAGTTCTTCATGAGACTTGTGTTGTTTTTGATTTTTTTCCCAAGTCCGGGGGATCCTCGTGTTGTTTTCTGTCAATGCGTATTGTCTGTTCAGCTATTTTGCAGGAGTCGCATTCTTAAAAAACTTCACCCTATCAAAAATCGTCTTTAAAGGAGGAATATTCAGATCGGCAAGCTTTTCCTAGGAAGAGTGTAAATGCTGACGTATTTAGGTAGCTCTGAATTCTGAGCCACTATATTTTAACTACAAAATAGGTAGCCTTTCCTTCGTTTTCGCTTTCACTATCATCAGCACGGGGTTTAATACCTTTTCTTCATCTATAACACAACTACAATGATATACGAAGCCACTCAAATACAGCAGATACGTTGCGCTTTCAAAAAAAAAAAAAAAGAAAAAAGAAGTCTTTCTGTGGCACGGCATTAGCTGTGGCTCGAATCTAGAATCTCCAGTAAAAACCAATGAGACAGGGTGAAACCCCGTGCCTACTAAAAATAAAAAAATGAGCCGGGCCTGGTGGCGCTGAGGCAGGAGAATCACTTGAACCCAGGAGGCAGAGGGTGCAGTGAGCCGAGGTCACGCCACTGCACTCCAGCCTGGGCGACAGAGCAAGACTCCATCTCAGAAAGAAACAAACACGCAAAGCCAATGAAGGTGTTTAGCTCAACGTGTCGGGCTCAGGTCTCTTGACAGGATACATCCAGCACCGGGGCGGGGAACGTCGAGGGGTGGGGCGGAATCTATTTTGTGGCCTCAAGGGAGGGTTTGAGAGATAGTCCCGCAAACGGTGATGGCCTAAGGAAGCCCCTCCGCCCAAGAAGCAATATTCATTTCTAGCCTGTAGCCACCCAAGAGGGAGAATCGGGCTCTCTACAGACCCCACAACCCGCACCCCACCCCCCGCCCCGCCCCGCCCCGCCCCGCCTCGTGAAATGGGCTCTCGCTCCGCCAGGCCCTATTCACGCCGTGTGGTTTTGTAACCTCCAGCGTGTGTGCGTGGGTTGCGGGGTGTGGTGGGGGTGGCTGTGGACAGAGGAGGGGATAAAGCGGCGGTGTCCCGCGGGTGCCCGGGACGTGGGACGTGGGTGGGGTGGCCAGAGCCTAGGGAACTCCTCGCCTGTCAGGACGTCTCCCCCACCCCCCACCCCGGTCCCCTCTCTGACCTACGCTCCACATCTTCGCAGTTCAGTGGGGACCTTGTGGGTGGAAGTCACCGTGCCTCTGGACTTTAGCCGACCAAGGCCGGGCTCCCAGGAGTCTCCCCAGAGTCGGGGCCTTGGGCAGGCTCACAGGGATGCTGACGGTGACGGTCGGTGACCGTGATGTACGTTGGAGGCCTCGGGCCAATGCAGAGGTATCCATTTGACCTCGGTGGGACAGGTCAGCTTTGCGGAGTCCCGTGCGTCCTTCCAGAGACTCATCCAGCGCTAGCAAGCACCGTCCCGAGGATCCCAGCTCCCAGCAGAGGCACTTTTGTTCACACAGAATCCTGGGCAGGAAAGTTCTCAGCAGGCTTAGGCCTCCAGCCAAAAACCCAAAACCACTTCTGGGATTTTTTTTTTCAAAGAGCCAGTGGTTCCACAGGGGGCCGTGGGTAGTTGTGGAAATGGAGAGAAGTGTCTGCAGATACATATTTGAGACAGAACGGACGGGGCTCGGTCACAGGTCACTTAGGACACGGGCAGATGCACATTGAGAAAACCCTCCCAGCATCCTAGGTGAACAGAGGCATGATCTTTCGAGACTGTCGAGGGAGAAGCAACTCCAGATTTTAGGGTTGGATCTTTATTCATATGTAGTATCTATGAGGTATCCAAGTCCAGAAATCAACTCGCCAGTTCTGTACAGCATTCCGTAGGGAGATCAAATCTGGGATGTCTGATGCTAAGAATTCAGGCCTTGGTAATGGATGAGATTAGATGTACTTGAGCTTATTTTGCAAAGAAAGAGAGGGCGGGAGATAGCGAGAGCCAGAGAGCGAGCGAGCGAGCGAGCAAGAGAGAGAGAGAGAGAGAGAGAGAGAGAGAGAGAGAGAGAGACAGAGAGACAGAGACAGAGATAGAGATAGAGAGAGACAGACAGAGAGAGACAAAGATACACAAAGAGAGAAAGACAGAGAGAGAGATAGAGAAAGACAGAGATGGACAGAGACCGAAAGAAACAGAAAGAAACAGGGAGACAGGAAGGGAGAGAGACAGACAGAGTGAGAGACAGACAGACAGGCAGAGAAAGAGAGTAAGATGGAAGGCAGACACACACAGAGGGAGAGAGAGAGAGAGAGGGAGAGAGACAGACAGAGTGAGAGACAGACAGACAGGATGACTGACAGGCAGAGAAAGAGAGTAAGATGGAAGGCAGACACACACAGAGGGGGAGAGAGAGAGAGAGGGAGAGAGACAGACAGAGTGAGAGACAGACAGACAGGATGACTGACAGGCAGAGAAAGAGAGTAAGATGGAAGGCAGACACACACAGAGGGAGAGAGAGAGAGAGGGAGAGAGACAGAGACAGACAGACAGAGAGAAAGAAAGAGACAGACAGAGAAAAAGAGACAGAGAGAGAGAAAGACAGACAGACAGAGAGAAACAGACAGAAAGAGAGAGACACAGACAAAGAGAGAGAGAGAGAGAGAGAAACAGACAGACAGGGAGGCAGAGAGAGACAGACAGACAGGCAGAGAAAGACAGTAAGACACAAGACAGACACAGAAAGAGAGAGAGACAGGCAGAGACAGAGAGAGAAACAGATGGGCAGAGAGAGAGAGACAAATAGACAGAGAGGGAGAGAGAGAGGGAGACAGACAGGCAGAGAAAGCGAATAAGACAGAAGACAGACACAGTGAGAGAGAGAGACAGAGACAGAGAGAAAAAAGAGAAAGACGGACAGACAGACAAAGAGACAGACAGAGAAAGACAGAGACGGACAGAGAGAGACAGAGAGAAACAGACAGAAAGAGAGACAGAGAGAGAGAGAGAGGCAGGCAGAGAAAGAGAGTAAGACAGAAGACAGACACAGTGAGAGAGACCGGCAGAGAGAGAGACAGAGAGAAAGATAGAGAGAGACGGACAGACAGAGAAAGGCAGAGACGGACAGAGAGAAACAGAAAGAGAGAGAGACAGAGACAGAGAGAAACAGACAGACAGAGAGAGAGAGAGAGAGAGAGAGAGGCAGACCGACAGACAAACAGGCAGAGAGAGGGAGTAAGACGGAAGACAGACACAGTGAGAGAGACAGTCAGAGAGAGAGACAGAGAGAAAGAAAGAGAGAGACAGACAGACAGAGAAAGACAGAGACGGACGGAGAGAAACGGAAAGAGAGAGAGACAGAGACAGAGAGAAACAGACAGGCAGAGAGAGAGAGAAGACAGAGAAAGAGAAAGAGAGAGACAGAGACAGACAGAGACACAGAGAGAAGGGGAAGAAAGGCGTGCTCCAGAAATAATTACACATATTTTATAATGCTTTTGATCCCATAAACTGTGGCCGGGGGTATACTTTGAAAACAACAACAAGAACAACAACAACGACGACGACGACGACGACGACGACAACGACGACGACGACAACTACAACAACAGCAACAGCAACAAGAGCAGCAGCAGCATTCGCTTACGGATTTCTAGAAAATAAGATGTTATGAAGTATAGTCAACATCAACCGGCTCTCACTGCACGTGGAGAGATGCAGAAAAGCGTTAGTTAACAACAGGAGAAAACAGCAGCTGACACGTCTTGGGGAAAATAGACGTCTTCCTGAAAACTGGGGATCGCTACTTCACCTGAAAAGAAAGACATACGAAAAAGGAAAAACACGAACAAAACAAAACAAGCCAAAAAACACGGGCCAAGGCACCGTCCCTGGAAATCTTTTTTTCTTTTTTTCGTACTTTAAGTTTTAGGGTACACGTGCACAATGTGCGGGTGTGTTACATATGTATCCATGTGCCATGTTGGTGTGCTGCACCCATTAACTCGTCATTTAGCATTAGGTGTATCTCCTCATGCTATCCGTCCCCCCTCCCCCCACCGTCCCTGGAAATCTTAAGTGAGCAAAGTATTAGTTTTCAGAAAGCGTTTCTATTTCGGGCAAATACTGAGAAGGCCCAGACTAGAGCTGTGACGCCGTTCCCATTGTGAAACTCTGCTGGCCGGAGGGAGGGAGGGAGGGAGGGGAAACTAAAACATCATGATAAAAGGTGATTGAGACCCAGCCAGGGTGAAGCTTTCCCAGGGAGGGAGGCCTGAGGAGGGGAGCGGGGGGAGAAACCCCACAACTGCAGACCCGCCCGCTTGCCCACGCGGGTCAGGGGCTCCGCCATCGGCGGCCCAAGCTGCCTCTGGGGAAGTGGGACCGTGCCGCCCCCATCTTCAAAAACGGTGGCCACTGAGTGAGGCCTGACGCCCACCGATGCAAATGTCAGCCTGGCAAGCATGAGATCGCCGGCAAGGGGTGGGGGAAGGGGAGAGAAGACCGAGGC
Organism: Symphalangus syndactylus; assembly: GCF_028878055.3. Taxonomy (NCBI): domain Eukaryota; kingdom Metazoa; phylum Chordata; class Mammalia; order Primates; family Hylobatidae; genus Symphalangus; species Symphalangus syndactylus. The sequence goes on along the minus strand of NC_072448.2, from coordinate 28,929,760 downwards.
ACACCGGGGTGGATCCGGAAAGTTTCCAAGCAGGGTGTTGGGAGGCGGGGGGGCAGGGGTTTGGGGGGCAACCCACCTAACTGACTCACTAAATGAACGTAACGGGACGTGGGTAGTGGGGGAGCCGTGGGGGCGACTCGAAAATTAAACTAAAGCCCAAGTCGAAGAGTCTATGCGCACGAAAGAAACCAAAACACAAAGAAAACTAAAGCGCCGATCAAAGAACAATAGGGCCCCCGCCAGGGCGGATGTTCCCTAGGCAACGAGGGAGAGAGGGAGGGGCCTCCGGAAGGGAGAGAGAGAAACCAGTTGCCCCAGGCTCGGTGAAGTCGGCGAGACCTCCCTCCGCGTCACGTCGACTTCCCATAACAGTGGCCGCTAGGTGATGCCCGAAGACAACCGATGCCCGCAAGTGTCAGTCAGCACGGAAGAGAATTTATGTATTTATTTATTTATTATTTATTTATTTATTTATTTATTTATTTATTTATTTATTTAGAGACAGAGTCTCACTCACTCTGCAGCCTGGGCTGTAGTGCAGTGGCGCGATCTCGGCTCACTGCAGCCTCCGCCTCCCAGGTTCCAGCGATTCTCCCGCCTCAGCCTCCCGAGTAGCTGGCATCACAGGCACCCGCCCCACCCACCGCTCCAGACTCAGTTTTGTATTTTTAGTAGAGACGGGGTTTCGCCGTGTTGGCAAGGCTGGTCTCGAACTCCCAACCTCAGATGATCCACCCGCCTCGGCCTCCCAAAGTGCTGGGATGACAGACGTGAGCCACCACGCCCGGCCTTAACTGTTTCTTTTTAAGTCGAGGAGCTTATCAGGGAACTAGGAGAAGTACAGACGCCACACGTGACAGAGAGAAACGTCTGAAAACGCCCCTCGCATCCAAGTGGGGACCCGGCCTCGACCTCCCGAAATCATACACCGAGTGGGGAAGCCCAGCAAGGCCCGTCTGTCCACATTCCTCTCGGCCCCTCGAAGCACCTAAGCCCGCGCTTCTCACTTTCATGGAAGGGGCAGGGCCCTCCCCGGCACGGGGCGTCTGACAGACTGACAGAGAACGAGACAGACATAGAAAGACAGAGATGGATGGGGAGAGATAGAGAGAAACAGACAGAAAGAGAGAGAGAAACAGACAGACAGGGAGGGAGAGAGACAGACAGACAGACAGACAGACAGAGAGAGAGAGAGAGAGAGAGAGAGAGACGCAGAGAAAGAGAGTAAGACAGAAGATAGGCACACGGAGAGAGACAGAAGGACAGAGAAAAAAGAGAGACAGACAGACAGAGAAAGAGACATACAGAGAAAGACAGTGACGGACAGACAGAGAAAGAGATAAACAGACAGAAAGAGAGAGACACAGAGAGGGAGAGGGAGAGAGAATCAGAAAGGGAGGGAGAGAGAGAGACAGATGGACAGGCAGAGAAGAGCCAGAGAGAGACAGACAGATGGACAGGCAGAGAAGGAGAGTAAGACAGAAGAGAGACACAGTGAGAGAGACAGGCCGAGAGAGAGAGAGACAGAGAGAAAGAAAGAGAGAGACAGACAGAGAAAGACAGAGATGGACAGAGAGAAACAGACAGAAAGAGAGAGAGACACACAGAGAGAGAGCGAGAGAGAGAGAGAGAGAGAGAAACAGAAAGGGAGGGAGAGGGACAGACAGACAGGCCGAGAAGGAGAGACAGACAGAAGATAGGCACAGAGAGACACAGAAAAAGAAAGAGAGAGGCAGATAGAGAAAGAGACAGACAGAGAAAAACAGAGAGAGACGGAGAGAAACAGACAGAAAGAGAGAGAGAGAGAAACAGACAGGAAGGGAGAGAGAGAGACAGACAGACAGACAGGCAGAGAAAGAGAATAAGACAGAAGACGGACACAGTGAGACAGGCGGGGAGAGAGAGAGAGAGAGAGAGACAGAGAAAGAGACAGACAGAGAAAGACAGAGACAGACAGAGAGAGAAAGGGAGAAACAGACAGAAGAGAGAGAGAGAGACAGAGAGAGAGAAATAGAACGGGAGGGAGGGAGAGAGAGAGAGAGAGAGAGAGAGAGAGAGAGAGAGAGAGAGAGACAGACAGACAGAGAAGGAGAGTAAGACAGAAGACAGCCACAGTGAGAGAGGCAGGCAGAGAGAGAGAGAGAGAGAGAGAGAGAGAGAGAGAGAGAGAGACAGAGAGAAAGAAAGAGAGAGACAGACAGAGAAAGACAGAGATGGACAGAGAGAGACAGAGAGAAACCGAGAGAAAGAGAGAGACAGACAGAGAAAGAGACAGACTGGCAGAGAGAGAGAGTCAGACAGAAGATAGGCAGAGAGAGAGAGAGACAGAGAGACACGGAAAGAGAAAGAGAGGGGCAGACAGACAGAGAAAGAGACAGAAACAGACAGAAAGAGAGAGAGAGACACAGACAGGCAGGGAGAGAGAGACACAGACAGACAGGCAGAGAAAGAGAGTAAGACAAGACAGATACGGTGAGACAGGCAGAGAGAGAGAGAGAGAGAGAGAGAGGCAGAGACAGAGAGAAAGAAAGAGACAGACAGGCAGACAGACAGAGAAAGAGACAGAGAGAGAAAGAGAGGAACAGAGAGAGACAAGAGAGAAACAGATAGAAAGAGAGAAGGTCGTAGCCTAGGAGTGATACGGTGCCTTTTGTTTCATTTTCTCTTTCTTTTCTTTGCTTTTTTTCTTTCTTTCACTTATTTATTAATTTATTTGGAGACCGAGTCTCACTCTGCCGCCCAGGCTGTAGTGCAGTGGCGCGATCTTGGGTCACCTCAACCTCCGCCTGCCAGGTTCAGGCCATTCTTCCGCCTCGGCCTCCCGAGCAGCTGGGAGTACAGGCGCCTGCCCCACCGCGCCCGACTCCGGTTTCGTATTTTCACTAGAGACGGGGTTTCACCACGTTGGCCAGGCTGGTCTCGAACTCCTGACCTCGGGATGACAGACGTGAGCCACTGCGTTCAGTGTACAGTGCCATTTCTTAGAAATCACTCACGGGAACACATAGTTATAGGTCATGTGTAGAGATGTTTTTAATGTATTTGTGTGTGTGTGTATGTATGTATGTATGTATGTATGTATGTATGTATGTATGTATTTATTTATTTATTTATTACGCGGGGAGGTGGGGGGACGGAGTTTCGCTCTTGCTGCCCAGGCTAGAGTGCAATGGCATAGGGGACACAAGGAGTCAACCTACGGCAGAGAGGACAGACACATCATTCAGAGCGTAAGGGCCTCAGCGAAAGGTGGCAGGGCCCGCGCTTTTAAAGGCTGAGATCCCGGCGGCGCAGGCCTGTCGTCCCAGCACTTTGGGAGGCCCAGGAGGGCGGATCACTTGAGGCCAGGAGTTCGATACCAGGGTGGCCGACAAGAAGAAACCCCGTCCCTACTAAAAATAGAAAAATGAGCCAGCTGCGGTGGTGCGTGCCTGTCATCCCAGCTACCGAAGAAGAATCACTGGAACCAGGGAAGCAGAGCCTCTCCTGTCAGTGGCTGACTACCCAGGGTGTGGGGGAGCGAATACTGGGGTAGTTCGGGAAGGCAGAGGCAGCTCTAAAAGCATAGAAAAGGATGCTTAACTCATTTTAAATATATTTTTAATGGACAAATAATAACGGCGTACACGTATGAGGTATATCGTGATAGTTCGATCTACGTATACATTGTAGAAAGACTCAATCAAGCTAAGCAACATATTCATCACCTCACCAACTTATGACCTTTTTGGGGGGAGAATATTACAAATCTATTCTTTTAGCAATTTTGAAGTCTATAGCACATTATGATTATTATTAACTGTGGACGCAACTCATTTTCTTGCTTCCTATCCTATGGGCTACTGGAAATTGTATCAGTCCTTCAGTTTTCTACCCGTATGTCCCATAGTATCGGGGCTTTCTTGCAGCATTTCTAGGATATCTGTGGAGACAAAGTACAGTTGAAGGTAGAATGTGTTTTCTCTGCATTTGCTCTGACCTCCCAGAAACCTGTTCCATGACCACTCAAGATTAGGTGTTCAAGCCTGAAGTATTTGTTAGAGAAGGCATTTCACAACGCCTGGCATATCGATCAAAGCCACGTGTGTTCCTACAGCAGACACCGTTGAGGTGGGAGAAGCAGAAGTCCCTATTCCCAAGGAGAGAGACAGCATGGGCCCACGACTACCAGCTGGCTGAGCAACATAGAGTGGTTCCTCTTTAAAGGCTCGTGTGTAACCCGAGGTTTAAGGACAACCTGTATTCACGGGGTGTCAGTCTGGGGATTCTGTGGAAGGTTTTACGGAAAGCGATATGACGTGAACTTTGAAGAACAGTGTGGCAGGCGAACAGGTAAAAAACACGGTGGACAAAGTTGTAAAGTTGTCGCCCGTAGAGTAGGAGGAAAATGACCTGGTCGAGCAGAGACTGCCCGCAAGGGAGCAACGGTTGGGGAAGGGGACAGGATCGTAGGTAAAATAGGGAGGCAGATAAGGATATCTAGTCTGAAGACCTTAGGAAAGGAAAATCACAGAGGACTAGAAAAAGCCTAAATCCCCACGACGGTGTACAAGGTCTCGCACGATGAAGCCCACCGTTTTCTCGTGAATGAGAGGAAGCTCTGAAAAGCCTGTGTCATCACAGGATGCAGTTGACAACCGGACAAAGAGGGAAGGTCCTGGCAGAGGACTTAGACGAGTGTTTCCGGTTGTCTTTCTGTGAGACATTTGCAGAGTCAGTCAGCATCCCTCAGCTGTGAAAACTATAATATGACAGGTATGATACTCTAGGGAGAGACACGAAGGGTGGTAAGAGAAGATCATTCGCAGCTGTGGAACCCTGGGCTTTGTGTGCAGTGAAACGCACAGACGATTCCATTCGACTCTCCACACCACCAACGAACCCTTCATTTTACAGGATCAGAGTAGCTAAGTAACTTTTGCAAGTGCGTCGGCTTGGAAAATGTTCAAAGAAAGGTGTGCCCGATTTCTAAGCCCGTCCTATTTCATCATGTCAGTTTCGCCCATCCTAGCCTAATAAGAAGGGTCGCTTCGGCATATTTATCACACACTTAGGTTCCAGAGCCCGTGCCAAGACTTAGAATAAAAGAATTTTAAGTGAGGTGCCTAGGAATCTGCGTGTTTAATACACACCCTAGATGGTTAGTAGGATCAAGTCATTTTGGGGAATCCCTGCAATGTGTCACACCGCCTTGAGAAAAGGCATAAGGTTGGAGAGGAAAGGGGAGGGATGGAAAGAGGTGAAGGAGGTAGTATTGACAGGATTTGACCGATCGCAGGAGAAGTGAAGTCTTCAGTCTCTGACTAGCATTTCTGTCTGAAGTTTTGTCAGTGTAGACCCCCGCCCAGCAACAAAATCCTCCTCTAATCGGGCCAAAAGTAGCGAGTGGCCATTCTGCCACGCTCTCTCGGGTGTGAGCATCCCAGGAGAGTTGTAGCCAGGACACAGCAGCATGCCGGTGTGCCGCTCTGGTCGCATACGTTAGAGATGATTTTCATGACACTCACAGGTAAAAAGAAACGTAAAAGGTTTCTGGGAGAGAAGCCGACCATCACACGTTCCTGTTTTCAGAACAGAAAAATCGCCGTCATCGTTCGGTTCATTTAAAAAATAACGATGCTGTATTTAAGGAGAGAGTTTCTCGGAGCAAGAAGTGATGTTAAATGTTTAAAGATTTTAAATCGACAAACTAGGCTACAGTAAATCCTTTTACTTTTGGAACAGCGAGCCATTCTCCTCGAGCTCTTCGGGTCCTGAGTGACTCACCACGTTCAGCATAGATAAATGCCTTCCGTCCTTCAGTGAAGACACTGCCGATGGTAGGCAGAATAATGGTTCCTCAACTATGTCCATACCCTTATCCCTGGGACCTGTGGATATGTTACTTTAAATAGCAAAGAGAACTTAACAAATGTGATTAGGTATTTTGAGACAGGAAGAGAAGCCCAGATTATCCAGGTGGGCCCAATAGAATCACAAGAGTCCTTATAATAGAGGGCAGGTGAGCAAGAATCAAAGCAAGAGACGCAATAATGGAAGCAGAGGTCAGGGTGCTGTGATTGCTAGAATGGGGTCACAGGCTAAGACACGCAGATAGCCTCTAGCAGCTGGAAAAGTAACAGCCATCGATTCTTTCCTAGAGTCTCCAGAGGAATGCAGCTCTGCTGACACCTGTTTTAGCCTAGAGAGACTAATTTTGGGTTTGTCATCTCCAGAACTATAAGGTAATACATTTTGATTGCCGTAAGCCACCCATTTTACGGTAATTTTGTGACAGTAGCAATAGGAAACTCATAACACCGTCATCAGGTGGCTTTCGTGTGTTATTTCCACGATGAGCAGGAAGGCTCTTGTATCCAAGAGGGATCCTTAGCAAAAACCAGCAGGGAGGCAAAACCGAGACCCAAGGTCAAAGTTGACTGTGTCGACCTTGACTTAGAACGCATTTCTGGGTGAAGAAGCCCTAACGTCTTCCTTTGACTCTGAAACCCATGGAGTTTCTGTTCCTTATAACTGCCAGTGACAATGTTCCACCTCACCGTGCCTTCCCTATGGTCATTCACTCTTTTTTTATTCTTTTTCAGACGGGGTCTCTTACTGTCACCCAGGCTGGAGCGCAGTGCTACAGTACCGGTTCACTGCAGCCTCAAACTCCTGGGCTCGAGTGATCCTCCCGCCTCAGCCTCTGGAGTAGTCGGGACCACAGATAGGCACCACCACACCCGGCTAATTAAAACATTTTTTTTTTTTTTTTTTTTTTTTTGTAGAGACGGGACCCTGCTCTATTGCCTAGGCTGGCCTTGAACTCCCGGCCTCAAGCAATCCTCCTGCCTAAGCCTCCCAAAGCACTGGGATCGCAAGCATGAGCCACCACGCCCGGTCCTCTCTTACTTCTCTTAACGCTACCCTGTCAGATATCCCCTAGGCCATTATCCCTCAGATATTGCAGCTTTTAGGGCCAGCTTCGGAGAGTCTTCCCCATGACATTTTTAGTCCATAAATCCTATTCTGAGGAAATTACAGTAACGCTTCCTAAAAATCATGCCACGAAATGGAACGTAGGCCAGGCACGGTGGCTCACACCTGTAATCTCAGCACTTTAGGAGGCCAAGGTGAGCAGATCGCTTGAGCTCAGGAGTTCGAGACCAGCCTGGGCAACGTGGCAAAACCCCATCTCTACAAAAAATACAAAAAAAAAAAAAAATGAGCTGGGCATGGTGGTGAATGCCTGTAGATCCAGCTACTCAGGAGGTTGAGTTGAAAGAATGGCTTGAGCCCCAGAGGCGGAGACCGCAGTTGCAGGAGCCAGTTGACAGAGCGAGAGAAGGTCCAAAAAAAAAAAAAAAAAAGAAAAGAACAAAGAAAGAACAGACCCCAATACCGCATTGTCGCTGAACGTTCCCCCAAAAGGCCAGAAACCCCCTGACTCAGGTCAAGGAGGTGGTGTTTCATTTTATCTCTCTCTCTCTCTCTCTCTCTCTCTCTCTCTCTCTCTCTCCCCCTCTGTCTCTCTCTTTCTCCCCTAACTTTCATTTCTTGTTCAAGCATACCCGTGCAAGATTGTCACATAGGTACACTTCTGACTGGGGGGTTCAGTGTGCAGATGATTTCATCACCCGGATACTCAGCGCCGTACCCGACAGTTTTCGCGTTTTTTGTGTGTTTTGTCTTTTCCGGAAGCCGTCTCTCCTTCCACCCCTTCTCCCTCAAGTAGGCTCCCGCGTCTCTCGTTCCCCTCGTTCTGTCCATGCAGAAGTCTCATCTATAAGTTCCCACTTCTAGATGAGGGACGCTCCCCTCCGTCCCCACCCCGCACCCCCTCCCCCCCACACACCCTCATTCCCGCACCCCCCCCTCCTCAAACGCAAGAAAGGGAGAAAGACAGAAATGAAAGTAAGAAGTGAGCCTCCAAGGCGGTGGAGGCGGGGGATCACAAAGGGTGAGCAAGCGATGGGGGTCGGGAGATATCTTGGCCGAGCTATGAAAAATAGGGGACCCACTTTCCAGCCCCACCACACCCCCTATTCCTCAACCGCAGTCAGCCTCTGGGTGGGGTTGCGCCCGTCAAAGCTTCTGAATGGAGAGAAGCCCAAGGCTATGGAAGGCATCAGCTCCAACTCCAGGAAGGGAATAGGGCTCTGTGCATATGAATGGGGCTCTAGAAGGCGGTGCCGCGGCGCCCAAAGCGATGCGCCTAGCCTCGCCTCGCCTGGCCCAGAGCGAGACTCCGTCTCCAAATAAACAAACAAATAAATAAATAATAAAAAAAATCATCAATAAAAAGAAAGAAAGAGAGAGAGAGAAAGAAAGGAAAGAAAGAAAGAAAAGAAAGAAAGAAAGAAAGAAAGAAAGAAAGAAAGAAAGAAAATAAAGAAAGAGAGAAAAAGAAAGAAAGAAAGAAAGAAAGAAAGAAAGAAAGAAAGAAAGAAAGAAAGAAAGAAAAAGAAAGAATCAGTACAGCGGTCGTGGTCGTGAATCATTCCCCGGAGTCCAGGCGCAGTGGCTCACGCCCGTCACGCCAGCACTTTGAGTCGCCGGATCAGGAAGGTTGCCACAAAATGATGAGACCCCGTCTGTGGAAACACATTCAAAATTGAAGGCCGGGCGTGGCGGCTCACGCCTGCCATCCCAGCACTTCGCGAGGCCGGGGAGGGCGGATCACCTGAGGTCGGGAGTTCGAGACCAGCCTGACCAACACGGAGAAGCCCCGTCTCTACTAAAAATACCAAATCAGCCAGACGTGGTGTCGCATGCCTGCAATCCCAGCTACTCGGGAGGCTGACGCAGGAGGATCGCTTGAACCCGGGAGGCAGAGGTTGCGGTGAGCCAAGATGACGCCATCGCACTGCAGTCTGGGCAACAAGAGCGAAACCCCGTCTGTCTGTCTCGGGAAAAAAACAAAATTAAAAATGATCTGGGCACAGTGGCGCGTGCGTGCGGTCTCAGGGACTGTACTCTGGAGGCTGAGGTGGAAGGATCGGTTGAGCCCAGGAGCGTCCACGCTGCAGTGAGTGAGTTACGATGGCACCACTGCCAGGGTGACAGAGTGAGACGCCGTCTCTCAATCAGTCCATCCATCAGATGACTGGAAGGCGCTCTCTGCGCCTTACTTTCAAAGGGTGTATCTTTAGGCCCAGCAGGCACGGTGCCTCACGCCAGTCATCCCAGCACTGTGGGAGGCCGAGGTGGGAAGAAAGAAGGAAGGGAGCGAGGGAGGAAGGGAGGAAGGAAGAAAGTCAGGAAGGCAGTCAGGCAGGAAAGAAAGAAGAAAGGAGGAAAGAAAGAAAGAAAGAAAGAAAGAAAGAAAGAAAGAAAGAAAGAAAGAAAGAAGAAAGAAAGAAAGAGAGAAGAAAAAAGAAGAAAAGAGAAGGGAAGAAAAGAAAAGAAAAGAAAACGGGGAGGGGGCATATCTCCTTGACCGGTGACTGCCCAGGATACAGTGGGTCACGGCTGACTGAAGCCTCGACCTGTGGGGCCTCAAGTGATCTCCTCCTTATCTCAGCCTCCCGCGTAGCCGCGAGTACAGGCGGGCATCACCCCGCACAACTCATCTTCTAATAATATCATGATTTTACGGTATGGCGACAGAGTCTCGCACCGTCACCCGGGCTGGATGGCCGTGGCACGATGTCAGCTCACCGCAAGCTCGGCCTCCCCGGTTGAAGCCACTGGCCCGCCGCAGTCTCCCGAGTAGTTGTGGTTCCAAGCCTATGCCACCAGGCCTGGCTAATTGTTCTAGATCTCATAGAGATGGGGTTTC
>NC_072448.2:28872500-28905000 GCF_028878055.3 Symphalangus syndactylus | reverse complement strand
GCGCCACACGACGGCCGAGGGAGGCGAGGAGGGCCGACCGAAGCCGACCGGCGCGCCCGCCCCCACGCCCGGGACGAGGGACCGCGACCGGGGCCGAGGCCCCGGCCCGGGCCCCACCCCCCGACCCGGGGAAAGGGCCAGCGGCCGGCAGAGGCGGAAGTCGACCCTCGCGCCACCCATCGCACGAACGCCTGGCCGGGAGGGACCACCGGGCCGCGCTCGGGCGCACGCGCGCGCCGAACGGGGCAACGCCACGCGGGGCAGGAGGAGGGGCTCTCCCCAGACGCCGACGCCCAGGACAGACGCCTCTCAGGGAAGGGCCGCGGCGGGCCCGGGAAGCGAGGCGCACCCGGGGCCGCGCCGACCCGAGGCGGAAGAGCGGGACGGGAGAAGACGAGAACGCCGGGGCGAGGCCGAGGCGACGGGGGAAGGCGCGAGAAACGCGGCCGGCGGGGAAGGGGACACCGCGGGAACCGCGTCGAGCGCAGCCGACCGCGGCCGGGGCACACGCACGGAGGCGGCACCCGGAGCGGAAGACCGGCCTCCGGCGATCCCCGCGGCTCCCCACACCGCCGCCGCAGTCGCGGCCAGCCCCCCGGAACGCCCTCCACCCCCCGCACGCGCCGACCCCCAAAAACCCTCCGGGCGCCCACCGGGCCCAAGCCGGGGCGCGCCACCGACCCGGTCCCGAAAGCGCGCGCGCGCGCCGGGGGGACGCGGACACCGGGCCAAACGGTGGCCGGCGGCGGCGCCCCACGAGGCGGTGCCGGGTTCGGGCCCAGACGGGGCCGCCACCGACGTAAAGCCGGTGCTGAGCCGCTCGGGGAGAGGGGATTCGGCAGGCAGCGGGCGGGGAAGGGGGCGCGCACGCGGAGGGGCGGGGGGCCAGGGACCGCGAGGGCGAGAGCCCCCGGGAGCCCGCTGAGGGGCGGCTCGGGGGAGAAACCTCAGGCGCGGCCGGGCCACCAGGAAAACACCGCCACGGGATCCCACCGCCACAGACACGAGGGCGGTCCCGCGGCGCACCGCCTGGGACGCCGGCCGGCCCTCGGCACCCACCCACCGAGACCCGCCTCCTCACGAGACCCGGGGCCCCGGCCACCGGGCCCCCCACCCCGCGAAGCGACCACAGCCACACACCCGACACCAGGGCCGCATCGCCCGGGATTCTCGTCCATCCTCCGACCCGGTCCCGCTCCGGGAGACCGGCGCGCCCCCACCGCGGGACGCTTTCCCGGGGCCAGGCGGCCCGAACCCTTGCCACGCAAACGCGGGCGCCGGCACCGGTCGCGACTCGGCACGGGAGCGGGCGGAGAGCCGGCTCGACAGCGGAGAGGGGTCACGCGCCGGACGGAACGCCGCGCACACCCCACCGCTCGCGGCACAGCCTCCGAACCGCTAGGACGCCGGGCCCGGCCCGGCGGGATCCTCCCCCGACTCGGAAGGGGGAGGCGCGGGCCACAGTAGGCGACGAGCCACGCTCGGCCCCCACCACCGCGGTCGGGGGCCGGCGGAACCCTCGCTCTCCCCCCCCCTCACCCCACCGAGGGGGGAAGCGGAGGAGGGTCCGCCGCGAGCGAGTCGCTACGGCAAGCGCTACCATCACGCACAGAGAGAGGCGGCGGGCCGGGGGATCCGGTACCCCAACGCACGCCTCTCGGATCGCTAGAGAAGGCTTTCTCACCGAGGGCGGGTCACTCTCCCCACCCGCCAGTCGCCCCTCGTCGGGCCCGCGGAGGCGCTCGGGGACGCCCGGGGATGGGAGGGAGGGGCCTGCGGTAGGAGGAAACGCACAGCCGCGTGCGGCAACCTCGAGCGTTCGCGGTCAGGGCGGGGCGGGGGGGGGGAGACCCGGCTGGTGCGCATGCGCGCAACCCCCCGAGGCCCCGCCCCCCCCCTTCCCACCTCCACCGGCCTCCTTCCTTCCGAGGCGAAGCGCCTCCGAAGTCAACCCACACACGGCCGGTCAGAGGCGGGACGGCAGCCCCTCGGCGGCCGGCCGGCGCACGCGCCACCGGCCCGAGAGCCCACCGCGATCGCTCACACGGGCCCCGCGCGCACCCGCCAGGGGGGAAGCACGGGACACGTGCGCTCGCCGGACCACGCGGCGCCCTTCCCCGCGTGGGAGGGGCGCGTCTCACGCCACCGCCTCGACCCCCCGACACCGACGAGCTCCCTCAGGACCCACGCGCGGACGCCGCGGCGGCGACCGGAAGAGGGGGCGCCGGGGGCGGGAAAGACACACGACCGCTCGGCCTCGGGCACCTGAGGGACAACCCGGAGCGCTCCAGGAGCACCGCAAAGGCCCAGGCGGAGCCCACGCTCGCGCGACCCCCAAGAGGGCAGCACGACGGGCCGGCGGGACGGCACCCCACCGCCGCGGAGGGGGGCCGCCCGCGAGTCGACAACCACAGGAGGCGAGAGCGAGGGGTGCCCGCCGCGTCAGAGGACCCCGCCGACCCACGCCGCGTGGCGGAAGGCAGGGACGGGACAGCGAGGTCGGGCCGGGTTCCGCGCCCCTCGCCTTCCCCAGCGCACCACCCGCAGGCGGGGAGGAGAGACGAGGGGCCCCCGCGGGCGGAGCGAGAAGAACGGTCCCATTCGCCACGAATGTCCGCCCCTCGCCCGTCGCGGCTCGGACCCTGCCCGGGAGAGCATGACGCCACCACATCGATCACGAGGAGCCCCCCCCAAGGAGCGGGAGGCGGCCAGCCGGCCAGCCAGCGAGCCGATCAGCCCGGCCGTTCCCCGCTCTGGGGGGGGGGGGAGGGGCGGCGGACAACCCAGCGGAAACGAGGACGCCTGACACGCGCGGCACGGAGCCAACGGGGTGGGGTTGTCACGGCCGCCCCGGGTGCCCGCAGCGGGGAGCGCACGGGGGCAGGGTAGCCCTCGCCGCCTTCCCCGCCGCCCCCAGGCGGGGGGTCAGAGACCCGGACCCGGGCCGGCACCGGGGGGCGGGAGTCGGGGCGCTCGGATGCACGAGAGAGCAGCAGGCTCACGGGCCCCAGCAGGCGGCTCAAGCAGGAGCAGGGCCGGCTAGCCGGGTCACCGGTAGGCCAGAGCCCCGCACGCATCCAGAGGCCCAACCCCTCCAGCGACAGGTCGCCAGAGGACAGCGTGTCAGCAATAACCCGGTGGCCCAAAATGCCGACTCGCAGTGAGAGATATACCTGCCCCGGGGGCAGGAGGGCGAGTCACCGACACCGCCGCCGGCCCAGGGGACCCACGACACGGACATCTGTCCCCAAAAACGCCACCATCGCAGCCAGACACGGAGCACCCCGGACCCTCTGGTCTACCCCAGGACACACGCGGGAGCAGCCCCGGGCCAGGGACGCCCTCCCGGCCACCCGTGCCACACGCAGGGGCCGGCCCGCATCTCCGGAGCGAGACCCGGAAGCATTTTCGGCCGGCCCCTCGTACGACCGGGACACGCGGGGGACCGAAGGCCGGCCGGGCGTGACCTCTCGGGGCCGCACGCGCGCTCAGGGAGCGCTCCCCGACTCCTCACGGGGACTCGCCAGAAAAGATGACTTGGCAGAGGGACCGCTCCCCGGCACCCGAGGGACGGGGGCAGGACGGTCCCCGGCTCCCCCACGGGGACGCGGAAACAAATTCGACCGCCGCCTCAGACGGCCAGGACGCGCGCGGGCCCGGCAAATGGCGTCCCCAGGCTCCCGGGCCACGCGCGGCCGGTCCCCGCGGGTCGCGGCTCGGGCCTCGGGAGCCGCGGCGTGCTGGTCGACCGGCCCGGGCAGTCCCCACACCCGGCTCGGGCTCAGAAGCGCAGCGACAGCCTCTCCCCCACATAAACCTGCACGCCCGAGCTCTGAGTCACAGGCGACGCGCCACCGCTCTGGCGCCACCGGGCCAGCCCGGCTGACGACCGCGGGCTTTCCGGAGCTCTGCCTCGCTCACAGCAGGGACGGTCCCCTCCTTCGGCAGCTGCCACCGCAGCTCCGGAAGCCCAGAGGACGGTATAAAAGCGGCCGCCAGATGGAGCCCGACAACCGTCGCCAACGTCAGCGAGAGCGATCCGGTCGGCAGGGCGGCCCGTGGACCGCAAAACCGAAACCGTGAGTCGAGAAGCTCTTCCCGGGGCCGAAAACGCAGCCCCTCTCCCCCATCTCCACAGAAACCGTCCCCAAAGCGCGTCTCCGCATCGACCGCGACAGAGTCAGAAGACAACTCACGGCGTCTGGGTGTTTGGAGATGCATCTCGGAGGGAGGGAGGGAGGGAGGGAGAGAGACAGGACAAACGAGGACTCGGTCGCGGGTCGTTGAGGACACAGGGAGACGCAGAATGCGTAGGCTCTTCGAGAGCCCACACAAAGGCAGACAGAGGAAGAGAAAGAGGGAGGGAGGGAGGCAGGGAGGGAAGGAGGAAGGGAGGCAGGGAGGGAACGCAGAAAAGAGACAGACGGTGAAAGGAAAGGAGGGAGGGAAGGGAGCGGGGAGGGAGGAAGAAAATGGAGAACACAGAGACCATTTAAAAAACGGAGACGAAGAAACAAAACTTCTTAAACATTCCATTTTACAAAGAGAGATAGAAAGGAAAGAAACATGAAAAAAGAGAGAAAGAACGAGGAAAGACACGAAGGCAAGAAGGGAAACACAAACAGAGAGGAAGGACAAAAGAAGCAAAGACAGGGAAGGAAACACACATAAAGCACGAAAGAAAAAAGAACAGAAAGAGGGAAAGGAAGGAAGAAGGAAGAAAAACGTAAGGAAGGAGAGAAAGGAAGAAAGGAAGGAAGAAAAGCATAAAGGAGAGAAAGAGAGCAGGAAAGAACACGGAGACAAACAGTCACAAACACGTTTATCTATTTATAAACGTGCATATATAACATTCTTTATACAGAAACAAATGTATGTGTTTCTATGTAACTGCTTATATATCGATATTTACTTATTTACGTAGAAGCACCCGTATCTGTATAGAATAGGTATATGTATTTATCGTATACAAATATGTTGACTTACACATCCACGTAAGCATCTGTATATACATAGACCCATCAACACAAGCACTCACGTTTATATATAAAAGTATAAAAACGTCTACATCTGTAAACGTACGTACATACATAGAAATGGAAAAAAAGACCTACCCTACGAGAAGTCAATAGGCCGGCGCGGTGGCTCACGCCCGTCATCCCAGCATTTTGAGAGGCCGAGGTGGGCGCATCACCTGAGGTCGGGAGTTGGAGACCAGCCTGACCGACACGGTGAAACCCCGTCTCTGCTAAAAATACAAAACTTCAGCCAGGCGTGGGGGTGCATCCCTGTAACCCCAGCTACTCAGGAGGCTGAGGCAGGAAAATCGCCGGAACCCGGGAGGCGGATGGTGCGGTGAGACAAGATCACGCCATTGCACTCCAGCCGGTGAAACAAGAGTGAAACTGTCTCAAAAAGACGAAACAGAAGAAAGAAAAAGAAAGGAAGAAAGAAAGAGAGAAAGAAAAAAGAAACAGAGAGAAAGAGTGAAAGAAAGAAAGAAAGAAAGAGAAAGAAAGAAAGAGAAAGAGAGAAAGAGAGAAAGAAAGAAAGAAAGAAAGAAAGAAAGAAAGAAAGAAAGAAAGAAAGAGGCTAGGCACGGTGGCTCACGCCGGTAATCCCAGCACTTTGGGAGGCCAAGGCAGGCGGATCACCGGAGGTTGGGAGTCTGAGACCAGCCTGACCAACGTGAAGAAACACCGTCTCTACAAAGAATACAAAATTAGCCGGGCATGGTGGCACACGCCTGTAATCCCAGCTACTAGGGAGGCAGGAGAGTCGCTTGAACCTGCGAGGCAGAGGTTGCGGTGATCCGACATCTCTAGCCTGGGCAACAAGAGTGAAACTCTGTCTCAAAAAAAAAAAAGAAAGAAAAAGAAGATAGAAAGAAAGAAAAGGAAAGAAAGAAAGAAAGAAAGAAAGAAAGAAAGAAAGAAAGAAAGAGAAAGAAAGAGACCAGGCGCGGTGGCTCACAACTGTAATCCCAGCACTCTGGGAGGCCGAGGTGGGAGGATCACCTGAGGTCAGGAGTTTGAGTCCAGCCGCAACATGGAGAAACGCCGTCTCTACTAAAACTACAAAATTAGCCGGGCGTGGTGGCGCAGGCCTGTAATCCCAGCTACTCGGGGGGCTGAGGTAGGAGAATCGCTTGAACCTGGGAGGCGGAGGTTGCGGTGAGCCGAGATCGCGCCACTGCACTCCAGCCTGGGCAACGAGAGCGAAACTCCGTCTCCAAAAAAAAAAAAAAAAAAAAAGGAAAAAAATGAAACAAGAAAGAAAGAAGAAAGAAGAAAGAAGAAAGAAAGAAAGAGAAAGGAAAAAGAAACAGAAACAGTGAAAGAAAGAAAGAAAAAGAAAGGAAAGAGAGAGAGAGAAAGAAGAAAGAAAGAAAGAAAGAAAGAAAGAAAGAAAGAAAGAAAGAAAGGAAAGAAAGAAAGAAAGAAAGAAAGAAAGAAAGAAAGAAAGAAAGAAAGAAAGAGGCTAGGCACGGTGGCTCACGCCGGTAATCCCAGCACTTTGGGAGGCCAAGGCAGGCGGATCACCGGAGGTTGGGAGTCTGAGACCAGCCTGACCAACGTGAAGAAACACCGTCTCTACAAAGAATACAAAATTAGCCGGGCATGGTGGCACACGCCTGTAATCCCAGCTACTAGGGAGGCAGGAGAGTCGCTTGAACCTGCGAGGCAGAGGTTGCGGTGATCCGACATCTCTAGCCTGGGCAACAAGAGTGAAACTCCGTCTCCAAAAAAAAAAAAAAAAAAAAGGAAAAAAATGAAACAAGAAAGAAAGAAGAAAGAAGAAAGAAAGAAAGAGAAAGGAAAAAGAAACAGAAACAGTGAAAGAAAGAAAGAAAAAGAAAGGAAAGAGAGAGAGAGAAAGAAGAAAGAAAGAAAGAAAGAAAGAAAGAAAGAAAGAAAGAAAGAAAGAAGAAAGAAAGAAAGAAAGAAAGAAAGAAAGAAAGAAAGAAAGAGGCTAGGCACGGTGGCTCACGCCGGTAATCCCAGCACTTTGGGAGGCCAAGGCAGGCGGATCACCGGAGGTTGGGAGTCTGAGACCAGCCTGACCAACGTGAAGAAACACCGTCTCTACAAAGAATACAAAATTAGCCGGGCATGGTGGCACACGCCTGTAATCCCAGCTACTAGGGAGGCAGGAGAGTCGCTTGAACCTGCGAGGCAGAGGTTGCGGTGATCCGACATCTCTAGCCTGGGCAACAAGAGTGAAACTCCGTCTCCAAAAAAAAAAAAAAAAAACGAAAAAAATGAAACAAGAAAGAAAGAAGAAAGAGAAAGAAAGAAAGAAAGAAAGAAAGAAAGAAAGAAAGAAAGAAAGAGGCTAGGCACGGTGGCTCACGCCGGTAATCCCAGCACTTTGGGAGGCCAAGGCAGGCGGATCACCTGAGGTTGGGAGTTTGAGACCAGCCTGACCAACGTAAAGAAACACCATCTCTACAAAGAATACAAAATTAGCCGGGCATGGTGGCACATGCCTGTAATCCCAGCTACTAGGGAGGCAGGAGAGTCGCTTGAACCTGGGAGACAGAGGTTGCGGTGAGCCGAGATCTCTAGCCTGGGCAACAAGGGTGAAACTCTGTGTCAAAAAAAATAAAGAAAAAGAAGATGAAAGAAAGAAAGAAAGAAAGAAAGAAGAAAGAAAGAGAGAGAGAGAGAGAGAGAAAGAAAGAAAGAAAGAAAGAAAGAAAGAAAGAAAGAAAAAGAAAGGAAAGAAAGAAGGAAAGAAAGAGAGAGAGAGAGAGAAAGAAAGAAAGAAAGGAAAGAAAGAAGGAAAGAAAGAGAGAGAGAGAAAGAAAGAAAGAAAGAAAGAAAGAAAGAAAGGAAAGAAAGAAGAAAGAATGAAAGAAAGAAAGAAAGAAAGAAAGGAAGAAAGAAAGAAGGAAAGAAAGAAAGAAAGAAAGAAAGAAAGAAAGAAAGAAAGAAAGAAAGAGAAGGAAAGAGGCCAGGCACGGTGGCTCACACCTGTAATCCCCACACTTTGGGAGGCCGAGGTGCTAGGATCACCTGAGGTCAGGAGTTTGAGTCCAGCCGCAACATGGAGAAACCCCGTCTCTACTAAAACTACAAAATTAGCCGGGCGTGGTGGTGCAGGCCTGTAATCCCAGCTACTCGGGAGGCTGAGGTAGGAGAATCGCTTGAACCTGGGTTGCGGAGGTTGCGGTGAGCCGAGATGGCGCCATTGCACTCCAGCCTGGGCAACGAGAGTGAAACTCCGTCTCCAAAAAAAACTAAAGGAAAAAATGAAACAAGAAATAAAGAAAGAAGAAAGAAAGAACGAAAGAAAGAACGAAAGAACGAAAGAACGAAAGAAAGAAAGAAAGAAAGAAAGAAAGAAAGAAAGAAAGAAAGAAAGAAGAAAAGGCAAGGCAAATCTACCTGCTTTCACTACATCTGGGGAGAATCAGGAAAGTCACCACTAACAAGGCCTAAAGTGGGGCTGCCGTCTGTAAAACCCGAACAGAAGAGTCCACGCGGGTTAAAGACACGAAGAAAGACAAGGAAACAAAGGATCAAAGAGAAGAACCATCTGGCCCAGCCAGGGTCTGTCTCTGAGATTGTCTGGGCAACCAGGGAGTGGGACGGAGGGAGGGCGGTCCTCCGAGACTCCGTCTCAGAAATATAACTCATGATAATAAAAAAAGATTCAGTTACCAAAAAAATCACGCATCATTCGTAACGTGTTTGATGCCTCGAAAGGCGAGAGGCGTATGTGTATGTCACTGTGGGCTCGTTTTCTTTTTTTCCTCTTCTCCCGGAAACTCACTTTTTAATTATTTTGTTTCATTTCATTTTTCTTTTTATTGTTTTGAGACGGAGTCTCGCTCTGTCGGCCAGGCTGGGGTGCAGTGGCGCGATCTCGGCTCACTGCAACCTCCGCCTTCCAGGTTCAAGCGATTCTCCTGCCTCAGCTCGGCCTCCCGAGTAGCCGGGATTACAGACGTACAGCACCGCGCCCGGCTAATTTTGTGTATTTTGAGTAGAGACCGGGTTTCACCATACTGGCCCTGCTGGTCTGACCGCCTCGTGATCCACCGGCCTCGGCCTCCCGAAGTGCTGGGATGACAGGCTTGAGCCACGGCACAGGGCCTATTTATTTATTTTATTCTATTTTATTTTATTTTTATTTTCTTGATGGATTTTTATTTATGGGTTTATTTATTTTATTTTATTTTTCGGAGACGTAGTTTCGCTGTTGTTGCTCAGACCGGAGTGCAATGGCGCGATCTCGGCTCACCGCAACCTCCGCCTCCCGGGTTCAAGCAATTCTCCTGCCTCGGCCTTCCTAGCAGCTGGGATTACAGGCATGTGGCACCACGCCGGGCTAATTTTGTATTTTCAATTGAGACGGGATTTCTCCATGTTTTTCAGGCTTGTCTCCAACTCCCGACCTCAGGTGACGCGCCCAGCTCTGTCTCCCAAAGTGATGGGATTACAGGCATGAGCCGCCGTGCCCGGCCTATTGTATTGTATCGTATTGTATTGTATTGTATTGTATTGTATTGTATTGTATCGTATCGTATCGTATCGTATCGTATCGTACCGTACCGTACCGTACCGTACCGTACCGTACCGTACCGTACCGTACTGTATGGTGTTGACTTATTTTATTTATTTAGTTTTATGTTATTTTCTTTGTTTGTTTGTTTTGGCCTGACCAAACGTCCATCAGACCCAGTCGTCGAAGTGGCGCTTCCCTTGGCAACAAGGGAGGGAGGAAGTTGGAGATGAGGGTGGGGGCGGTGGAGAAGACACAGTTGCCCCAGGCTGTGCGCAGGCGGCCTGAGATTCCTTCCTCTGTGAGGCCTCCCTTTTCAGAGTAACAGTGGCCGCTAGGTGATGCCCGACGTCTACCAATGAGAGTGTCAGCCCGGAATGAATTGGGATCGCCTGGAGGGGGATGGGGGAGGGGGAAGGATGGAGGCCCCCACAGCACAGTGGGTCACCGCGCCCTCCCAGGCGATCCCCACAACTACTCGACCAGGGACTCTGGGGGGAGGCAGCCTGAGCCCCCACCCATCGGATCATCTGGAACTTCCGTCCAGAGACCAGAGACCGACTGGGAATTCTCTCCCTCAAGGTCCAAATCGAAAAGAATCACTGGCACAGACACCGGGACTGAGGCCATTTCTAAAAGACTGGTTTCTGCGTTTTTGGTATATCCGTGTATGTCTGTAACACAAAATTACTTATTTTAAACGATTTTTGTCCTCCTGACGTGTACGGTCCTGTGGTAGACAGACCAGGGGACTCCTCAGCTCAGAGTCCGTGAGGCCAGAAGGTGACGTCCTAAATTTCTATTTAGAATGAATTTAAGCACACCAGCCAAGCACTCTGCCGTGAAACTGTCGGCGGGAAGACAAGCGGGTGGGGGCGGGGGGGAGGTGGGGAAGCCGGGCGCGGTAGGTCCACGCCTGTCATCCCCGCAGTTTTGGGAGGCCAAGGGCAGGTGGATCCCTCGATCCAAGCCTTTGGCAACGTGGCGAAACCTCGTCCCTAAAAAAAAACACAAAAACTAACTGGTTTCATAACTTGGACTCCAAGTTAATAAATAGATAAATAGGCCGGGGGCGGTGGCTCACGCCTGTCATCCCAGCACTTTAGGAGGCCCAGACGGACGGATCACGGGGTCAGGAGATCGAGACCATCGTGGCTACCGCAGTGAAACCCCGTCTCTACTCAAAATACAAAAAGTTAGTCAGGCGCGGTGGCGGGCGCCTGTAGTCCCAGCTACTTGGGAGGCTGGGGCAGAAGGTCGTGAACCCGGGAGGCAGAGCTTGCAGTGAGCCGAGATCGCGCCGCTGCACTCCAGCCTGGGCAACAGAGCGAGAGTCTGTCTCGAAAAGAAACAAACAAATAAATAAATAAATAAATAAATAAATAAATAAATGTCAGTAAATACATGGATTAAAATTGAAAACTAAAAAAAAAAAAAAAAAAAAATGTAGCCGGCCGGGCGCGATGGCTCACGCCTGTCATCCCAGCAATTTGGGAGGCCGAGGCGGGCAGATCAACTGGGGTCGCCAGTTCGTTCGAGACCAGCCTGACCCACATGGAGAAATGCCGTCTCTACTAACAATACAAAATCAGCCGGGTGTGGTGGCCCATGCCTGTAATCCCAGCTACTCAGGAGGCTGAGGCAGGAGAGTCACTTGAACACGGGAGGTGGAGGTTGCGGCGAGCCGAGATGGTGCCATTGCACTCCGGCGTGGGCACCAAGAGTGAAACTCCTTCCCCCGCCCCCCAAAAAATTAAGTGCTGTGTTCTGTTATTTTTGCTTCCTACCCTGAGAAGAACATAATACAGCTGTTGTCTGTCTGCCTGCCTGCCTGCCTGCCTGCCTGCCTGCCTGCCTGCCTGTGACAGGGCCTCACTGTCTTTCGCCCAGACTGGAGTGCAGTGACACCATTCATTATGGCTCACTGGCTGCAGCCTCAACCTGCCCAGGGTTAGGCGATTCCTCAAGGGATCCTACGGCCTCGGCCTCCCAAAGTGCTGGGGTTGCAGGCGTGAGCCACCAGCACCCGGCCCGAGTTAATACGTCTTGTCTCACTACGTCTTAACCACACACCCATGAAGGACTCAAGTCAAGAGAGAGTCGGCAAGAGACTCTCAGCATTCTCTTCCGAAAGCACGTGTGTCCCGAGCTCCTGTGGTTTTAGGTGGCCACGCGTAGAGGAGAGATTTCCAATGTTTCCAGAGCGGTGCGAGCCACAGCCATTCGGGGCATCCGAGCCGGAGATGGGGTTTCTGACAGCGACTTGAGGGCCAGGAAGGGCCAGAATCTGCCAAGGCCCGTGTTCCAGGGTGGGGCCCGATGGAACCCAAGGTAGAGGGAGTCCGCCGTCCGCACAGAGAGAGCCCCAGCCCTAGGCCCCACTGTGCAGACCGAATCAGAAGGAAGAGAGTCCTTCGTCCTACATGCCACATCCCTCCACCGAACTTGGGAGCGGAAACATGGAAACCCCGTGTTTCCAAACGTGAGGTGACTCTCGGTTTACAATGGGTCACAAGGGGCCGGGCTCTCCGGAGTCCGCAGGATAAAGAAGTCATTTCTTGCTCGGCCTCCCCCATCCCCTGGTAACTGTCGCTGGTGACTTTAAATGAGCCGGGGCCGGCAGGCCCAGGAGCCGCTACGGGGGGAGGGGGCGGGGGGGTGTGCCTCAGGCACTGCAGAAAGGAAGTGGGCCTGAGCCCGGAGGATGACGGTGCTGCAGGAACCCGTCCGGGCAGCTATATGGCAAGCACTAAACCGCTATGCTTACCGAGATGCGGTTTTCCTCGCAGAACGCCTTTATGCAGAAGTACACTCAGAGGAAGCCTCGTTTTTACTGGAGACCTGTTCTTACCGCTCAGGAAAGGCCTACAAAGCATATAGACTCTTGAAAGGACACAGTTGTGCTACACCTCAATGCAAATACCTGCTTGCAAAATGTCGTCTTGATCTCAGCAAGCTTGCAGAAGGCGAACGAATCTTATCCGGTGGGGTGTTTAATAAACAGAAAAGCCATGATGATATCGTGACTCATATGTTATTGAGTTTGGTGATTCGGCTTGCTTTACTCTCTCATCGTTGGGACACGTATATCGCAAGACAGATCCGCTTGCCAAAGCATCGGAGTGTTACCCAAAGGGCCTTCGTTTCAAGCCTTTCTTCTGGTATCCCTTTGAATCATTCTGTGAAATAGGTGAAAAGCCGGATCCTGACCAAACGTTTAAATTCACATCTTTACAGAACTTTAGCAACGGTCTGCCCAACCGTTGCACCACACAAGTACCTCGTCATAGTTTATGTCACAGACAGCCTGAGACCCTTCTTACGGAAACACCCCAGGACACAATTGAATTAAACAGATTGAATTGAGAATCTTCCAATTCAAAGTACTCCTTGAATACAGATTCCCCAGTGTCTTCCATTGATTCAGCTGTCATTTCACCTGATACCGTCCCACTGGGAACAGGAACTTCCATATTATCTACGCAGGTTCAAAAGAAGCCAAAAGCTGGTCGAAGTTTATCAGGACGACCAGCAGCTGTTAGTCCATTAACTCCAAGTGTTGGGATTTTGCCATTAGAAACCCCAAGTCCGGGAGATGGATGGATCCTATTTACAAAACTACACTAGTATTAGACACCTCCTGTCACTGACGTGCCATCCACCGGAGCCCCTTCAAAAAAGCCTGTTGCCAGAATCGGCCGAACTGGAGCACAGTCTGTCTTCTCACAGAGTGGACATAGCCGAGAGGTAACTCCAATTCTTGCAAACACACAAAGTTCTGGTCCACAAACAAGGGCATCACCTCAGGTATCGAGCCCCACTGTGGCATCTCCCCTAAATGCACTGCCTCGAAGAAATCCATGACTCTTGACTAGTGACAGCTCCACAACCAAGGAGAATAGGAAAAAAGTTAAAAATGAAGTGTCCACCTGAAATCCCAAACAGAAAAACAAAAAGTAAAACTAAAGAAGGAGGAGTAACTCGACCTCACATCGATGGCAGCCTGGAAATGACAAAATTGGACTCTTCCATCATTTCAGAAGGGAAAATATCCGCAATCACACCTCAGATTCAGGCTTTTAATCTACGAAAAGCAGCAGCCGAAGGCTTGATGAGCCTTCTTCGTGAAAGGGGGAAAGGTTATGTAGCTTTGTGTTCTCACCACTGCACACAAGCTATCGATATTTGGAGCCATCCACCTTCTCCCCACCACGATGCCGGTAGGGTACTGTGCCACATCGGAAGGGCCTATTTTGAGCTTTCAGAGTCCACGCAAGCTGGAAGAATCTTCTCAGAGGTTAGAAGGATGGAGAATTACAGGGTCGAAGGCATGGAGCTCTGCTCCGCAACACTCTGGCATCCTCAAAAAGATGTTGCTCTTTGAGTTCTGTCAAAAGACTTGACAGACGTGGATAAAAATTCGCCAGCCAGAGGCCTGGCGTGCCGCAGGGAACTGTTTCCGCTTGCAACGGGGACACGATATGGCAATTAAATTCTTCCAGAGAGCTATCGAAGTGGATCCAAATCATGCTTAGGCCTCTACTGCATTAGGGCGGGAGTTTGTCTTCACTGTAGAATGGGACAAAGCATTAGCTTGTTTTCGAAATGCTATCAGAGTCCATCCTAGACATTGTAACGCATGGTAAGCGGCAATGAAGTGTAAAGACAAGCTCTTATCGACGGTGCCGGTGCTCGCTGATTTTTCTCGTTAGATAGCTCTTTATTGCCATGAATTTGGTTACAGATACCTAGGGATGGTACATACTGGTCAATAACGTCTAACTGAAATGCTCTCTTACGAAATGTATGTCTTTAACAAACTCTTAAATTAACTCCCGATAATGGAATACCAGATCCTTATACTCAACAGTTGCAGTCTTCTACCAAACTTTTGCAGATACTGTAGTTGTCTTTCGTTCGTGTGTGTGTTTCTTTAGTTTTGTGACTGGATGTGTTACTTTTTCTTTGAACACCGAAATGGTGATGGGGACAAAAAGTGCTTGGGAAATTGGAAAGGAACAGCATAATCCACTTATCGGATAATAGAAAAAAATATTGCAACGATTCACTGGTTGCTGCTTTTTGACAGTGTTCCAGTTGATGGAGTTACTATTAAGAAGTCAGTGTACCCTTTTATTTAGCAGTATCTCCGTTTTACTGTTTTGTACTTGCGTATCAGTAGACACATCGGAAATTACTGCCTAGGTCATATTGTTATCAACCGAATAAGATACGAAAACGTTTGGTCCTACTTCTGCCTCAACACCATACGTGCCGTTGACATTGGTTGTATTTTTCTGGACTGACTTCATAGTTTACACATCAGGTGGCCGGGCGCGGTGGCTCAAGCCTGTCATCCCAGCACTTCGGGAGGCCCAGGCGGGCGGATCACGAGGTCAGGAGATCGAGACCATCCTGGCTAACACGGTGAAACCCCGTCTCTACTAAAAATACAGAAAATTAGCCGGGCGTGTTGGCGGGCGCCTGTAGTCCCAGCTACTCGGGAGGCTGAGGCAGGAGAATGGCGTGAACCCGGGAGGCGGAGCTTGCAGTGAGCCGAGATCGCGCCACTGCACTCCAGCCCGGGCGACAGAGCGAGACTCCGTCTCAAAAAAAAAAAAAAAAAAAAAGAAAGAAAAGAAAAGAAATAGTTTACACATCAAGAGAAGGCCGGACGTGGTGGCTCACGCCTGCCGCCATCCCGGCACTTTCGGAGGCCGAGGCGGGCGGGTCACAAGGTCAAGAGATCGAGACCATCCTGGCCAACGTGGTGGAACCCTGTCCGTATTAAGAGTATAAAACTTAGGTGGCCGTGGTGGAGGGCGCCTGTAGTCCCAGCTACGCGGGAGGCTGAGGCAGGAGAATCGCTTGAACCCGGGAGGTGGAGGCGGCAGTGAGCCGAGATCACCCCATTGCACTCCAGCCTGGGCGACAGAGCGAGAGGCCGTCTGAAGGAAAAAAAAAAAAATTAAAAAAAAAAAAAAAAAAAAAAAAAAAACATAAATAAATACCAGGAGAAACTATAATTCTGAAGTCATAACTCTGTGGTAGTTTTTTTTTTTGTCAGATACGGTTATCTTTGGGGTTAAGTATTACAGCAGTGGAGTTGTATCATTTGATTTGCTTCTAAATCTGAAGCATTCTATTACTAAAACATTTTTTGATTTGTGAATATGTTGTTTAACGGATTCTGTCTCATTTTGCTGTAGTAGTTACATGGCCTGAAAGGTGGCCAAAAACATAGTGCTAGCTATTGCTGACCAACGTAACAATCAACTTGCCGATACCGCCTTCTCTTCCGATAGCTATGTTCTCCGTCATATTTTAAGAACTCAGTTCTTCATGAGACTTGTGTTGTTTTTGATTTTTTTCCCAAGTCCGGGGGATCCTCGTGTTGTTTTCTGTCAATGCGTATTGTCTGTTCAGCTATTTTGCAGGAGTCGCATTCTTAAAAAACTTCACCCTATCAAAAATCGTCTTTAAAGGAGGAATATTCAGATCGGCAAGCTTTTCCTAGGAAGAGTGTAAATGCTGACGTATTTAGGTAGCTCTGAATTCTGAGCCACTATATTTTAACTACAAAATAGGTAGCCTTTCCTTCGTTTTCGCTTTCACTATCATCAGCACGGGGTTTAATACCTTTTCTTCATCTATAACACAACTACAATGATATACGAAGCCACTCAAATACAGCAGATACGTTGCGCTTTCAAAAAAAAAA
This sequence comes from Symphalangus syndactylus, assembly GCF_028878055.3. Classification (NCBI taxonomy): domain Eukaryota; kingdom Metazoa; phylum Chordata; class Mammalia; order Primates; family Hylobatidae; genus Symphalangus; species Symphalangus syndactylus. The sequence goes on along the minus strand of NC_072448.2, from coordinate 28,888,769 downwards.
AAAAAGAAAAAAGAAGTCTTTCTGTGGCACGGCATTAGCTGTGGCTCGAATCTAGAATCTCCAGTAAAAACCAATGAGACAGGGTGAAACCCCGTGCCTACTAAAAATAAAAAAATGAGCCGGGCCTGGTGGCGCTGAGGCAGGAGAATCACTGGAACCCAGGAGGCAGAGGGTGCAGTGAGCCGAGGTCACGCCACTGCACTCCAGCCTGGGCGACAGAGCAAGACTCCATCTCAGAAAGAAACAAACACGCAAAGCCAATGAAGGTGTTTAGCTCAACGTGTCGGGCTCAGGTCTCTTGACAGGATACATCCAGCACCGGGGCGGGGAACGTCGAGGGGTGGGGCGGAATCTATTTTGTGGCCTCAAGGGAGGGTTTGAGAGATAGTCCCGCAAACGGTGATGGCCTAAGGAAGCCCCTCCGCCCAAGAAGCAATATTCATTTCTAGCCTGTAGCCACCCAAGAGGGAGAATCGGGCTCTCTACAGACCCCACAACCCGCACCCCACCCCCCGCCCCGCCCCGCCCCGCCCCGCCCCGCCTCGTGAAATGGGCTCTCGCTCCGCCAGGCCCTATTCACGCCGTGTGGTTTTGTAACCTCCAGCGTGTGTGCGTGGGTTGCGGGGTGTGGTGGGGGTGGCTGTGGACAGAGGAGGGGATAAAGCGGCGGTGTCCCGCGGGTGCCCGGGACGTGGGACGTGGGTGGGGTGGCCAGAGCCTAGGGAACTCCTCGCCTGTCAGGACGTCTCCCCCACCCCCCACCCCGGTCCCCTCTCTGACCTACGCTCCACATCTTCGCAGTTCAGTGGGGACCTTGTGGGTGGAAGTCACCGTGCCTCTGGACTTTAGCCGACCAAGGCCGGGCTCCCAGGAGTCTCCCCAGAGTCGGGGCCTTGGGCAGGCTCACAGGGATGCTGACGGTGACGGTCGGTGACCGTGATGTACGTTGGAGGCCTCGGGCCAATGCAGAGGTATCCATTTGACCTCGGTGGGACAGGTCAGCTTTGCGGAGTCCCGTGCGTCCTTCCAGAGACTCATCCAGCGCTAGCAAGCACCGTCCCGAGGATCCCAGCTCCCAGCAGAGGCACTTTTGTTCACACAGAATCCTGGGCAGGAAAGTTCTCAGCAGGCTTAGGCCTCCAGCCAAAAACCCAAAACCACTTCTGGGATTTTTTTTTTTCAAAGAGCCAGTGGTTCCACAGGGGGCCGTGGGTAGTTGTGGAAATGGAGAGAAGTGTCTGCAGATACATATTTGAGACAGAACGGACGGGGCTCGGTCACAGGTCACTTAGGACACGGGCAGATGCACATTGAGAAAACCCTCCCAGCATCCTAGGTGAACAGAGGCATGATCTTTCGAGACTGTCGAGGGAGAAGCAACTCCAGATTTTAGGGTTGGATCTTTATTCATATGTAGTATCTATGAGGTATCCAAGTCCAGAAATCAACTCGCCAGTTCTGTACAGCATTCTGTAGGGAGATCAAATCTGGGATGTCTGATGCTAAGAATTCAGGCCTTGGTAATGGATGAGATTAGATGTACTTGAGCTTATTTTGCAAAGAAAGAGAGGGCGGGAGATAGCGAGAGCCAGAGAGCGAGCGAGCGAGCGAGCAAGAGAGAGAGAGAGAGAGAGAGAGAGAGAGAGAGAGAGACAGAGAGACAGAGACAGAGATAGAGATAGAGAGAGACAGACAGAGAGAGACAAAGATACACAAAGAGAGAAAGACAGAGAGAGAGATAGAGAAAGACAGAGATGGACAGAGACCGAAAGAAACAGAAAGAAACAGGGAGACAGGAAGGGAGAGAGACAGACAGAGTGAGAGACAGACAGACAGGCAGAGAAAGAGAGTAAGATGGAAGGCAGACACACACAGAGGGAGAGAGAGAGAGAGAGGGAGAGAGACAGACAGAGTGAGAGACAGACAGACAGGATGACTGACAGGCAGAGAAAGAGAGTAAGATGGAAGGCAGACACACACAGAGGGAGAGAGAGAGAGAGAGGGAGAGAGACAGACAGAGTGAGAGACAGACAGACAGGATGACTGACAGGCAGAGAAAGAGAGTAAGATGGAAGGCAGACACACACAGAGGGAGAGAGAGAGAGACAGACAGACAGAGAGAAAGAAAGAGACAGACAGAGAAAAAGAGACAGAGAGAGAGAAAGACAGACAGACAGACAGAGAGAAACAGACAGAAAGAGAGAGACACAGACAAAGAGAGAGAGAGAGAGAGAGAAACAGACAGACAGGGAGGCAGAGAGAGACAGACAGACAGGCAGAGAAAGACAGTAAGACACAAGACAGACACAGAAAGAGAGAGAGACAGGCAGAGACAGAGAGAGAAACAGATGGGCAGAGAGAGAGAGACAAATAGACAGAGAGGGAGAGAGAGAGGGAGACAGACAGGCAGAGAAAGCGAATAAGACAGAAGACAGACACAGTGAGAGAGAGAGACAGAGACAGAGAGAAAAAAGAGAAAGACGGACAGACAGACAAAGAGACAGACAGAGAAAGACAGAGACGGACAGAGAGAGACAGAGAGAAACAGACAGAAAGAGAGACAGAGAGAGAGAGAGAGGCAGGCAGAGAAAGAGAGTAAGACAGAAGACAGACACAGTGAGAGAGACCGGCAGAGAGAGAGACAGAGAGAAAGATAGAGAGAGACGGACAGACAGAGAAAGGCAGAGACGGACAGAGAGAAACAGAAAGAGAGAGAGACAGAGACAGAGAGAAACAGACAGACAGAGAGAGAGAGAGAGAGAGAGAGAGAGAGGCAGACCGACAGACAAACAGGCAGAGAGAGGGAGTAAGACGGAAGACAGACACAGTGAGAGAGACAGTCAGAGAGAGAGACAGAGAGAAAGAAAGAGAGAGACAGACAGACAGAGAAAGACAGAGACGGACGGAGAGAAACGGAAAGAGAGAGAGACAGAGACAGAGAGAAACAGACAGGCAGAGAGAGAGAGAAGACAGAGAAAGAGAAAGAGAGAGACAGAGACAGACAGAGACACAGAGAGAAGGGGAAGAAAGGCGTGCTCCAGAAATAATTACACATATTTTATAATGCTTTTGATCCCATAAACTGTGGCCGGGGGTATACTTTGAAAACAACAACAAGAACAACAACAACGACGACGACGACGACGACGACGACAACGACGACGACGACAACTACAACAACAGCAACAGCAACAAGAGCAGCAGCAGCATTCGCTTACGGATTTCTAGAAAATAAGATGTTATGAAGTATAGTCAACATCAACCGGCTCTCACTGCACGTGGAGAGATGCAGAAAAGCGTTAGTTAACAACAGGAGAAAACAGCAGCTGACACGTCTTGGGGAAAATAGACGTCTTCCTGAAAACTGGGGATCGCTACTTCACCTGAAAAGAAAGACATACGAAAAAGGAAAAACACGAACAAAACAAAACAAGCCAACAAACACGGGCCAAGGCACCGTCCCTGGAAATCTTTTTTTCTTTTTTTCGTACTTTAAGTTTTAGGGTACACGTGCACAATGTGCGGGTGTGTTACCTATGTATCCATGTGCCATGTTGGTGTGCTGCACCCATTAACTCGTCATTTAGCATTAGGTGTATCTCCTCATGCTATCCGTCCCCCCTCCCCCCACCGTCCCTGGAAATCTTAAGTGAGCAAAGTATTAGTTTTCAGAAAGCGTTTCTATTTCGGGCAAATACTGAGAAGGCCCAGACTAGAGCTGTGACGCCGTTCCCATTGTGAAACTCTGCTGGCCGGAGGGAGGGAGGGAGGGAGGGAGGGAGGGAGGGAGGGAGGGGAAACTAAAACATCATGATAAAAGGTGATTGAGACCCAGCCAGGGTGAAGCTTTCCCAGGGAGGGAGGCCTGAGGAGGGGAGCGGGGGGAGAAACCCCACAACTGCAGACCCGCCCGCTTGCCCACGCGGGTCAGGGGCTCCGCCATCGGCGGCCCAAGCTGCCTCTGGGGAAGTGGGACCGTGCCGCCCCCATCTTCAAAAACGGTGGCCACTGAGTGAGGCCTGACGCCCACCGATGCAAATGTCAGCCTGGCAAGCATGAGATCGCCGGCAAGGGGTGGGGGAAGGGGAGAGAAGACCGAGGCACACCGGGGTGGATCCGGAAAGTTTCCAAGCAGGGTGTTGGGAGGCGGGGGGGCAGGGGTTTGGGGGGCAACCCACCTAACTGACTCACTAAATGAACGTAACGGGACGTGGGTAGTGGGGGAGCCGTGGGGGCGACTCGAAAATTAAACTAAAGCCCAAGTCGAAGAGTCTATGCGCACGAAAGAAACCAAAACACAAAGAAAACTAAAGCGCCGATCAAAGAACAATAGGGCCCCCGCCAGGGCGGATGTTCCCTAGGCAACGAGGGAGAGAGGGAGGGGCCTCCGGAAGGGAGAGAGAGAAACCAGTTGCCCCAGGCTCGGTGAAGTCGGCGAGACCTCCCTCCGCGTCACGTCGACTTCCCATAACAGTGGCCGCTAGGTGATGCCCGAAGACAACCGATGCCCGCAAGTGTCAGTCAGCACGGAAGAGAATTTATGTATTTATTTATTTATTATTTATTTATTTATTTATTTATTTATTTATTTATTTAGAGACAGAGTCTCACTCACTCTGCAGCCTGGGCTGTAGTGCAGTGGCGCGATCTCGGCTCACTGCAGCCTCCGCCTCCCAGGTTCCAGCGATTCTCCCGCCTCAGCCTCCCGAGTAGCTGGCATCACAGGCACCCGCCCCACCCACCGCTCCAGACTCAGTTTTGTATTTTTAGTAGAGACGGGGTTTCGCCGTGTTGGCAAGGCTGGTCTCGAACTCCCAACCTCAGATGATCCACCCGCCTCGGCCTCCCAAAGTGCTGGGATGACAGACGTGAGCCACCACGCCCGGCCTTAACTGTTTCTTTTTAAGTCGAGGAGCTTATCAGGGAACTAGGAGAAGTACAGACGCCACACGTGACAGAGAGAAACGTCTGAAAACGCCCCTCGCATCCAAGTGGGGACCCGGCCTCGACCTCCCGAAATCATACACCGAGTGGGGAAGCCCAGCAAGGCCCGTCTGTCCACATTCCTCTCGGCCCCTCGAAGCACCTAAGCCCGCGCTTCTCACTTTCATGGAAGGGGCAGGGCCCTCCCCGGCACGGGGCGTCTGACAGACTGACAGAGAACGAGACAGACATAGAAAGACAGAGATGGATGGGGAGAGATAGAGAGAAACAGACAGAAAGAGAGAGAGAGACAGACAGACAGACAGAGAGAGAGAGAGAGAGACGCAGAGAAAGAGAGTAAGACAGAAGATAGGCACACGGAGAGAGACAGAAGGACAGAGAAAAAAGAGAGACAGACAGACAGAGAAAGAGACATACAGAGAAAGACAGTGACGGACAGACAGAGAAAGAGATAAACAGACAGAAAGAGAGAGACACAGAGAGGGAGAGGGAGAGAGAATCAGAAAGGGAGGGAGAGAGAGAGACAGATGGACAGGCAGAGAAGAGCCAGAGAGAGACAGACAGATGGACAGGCAGAGAAGGAGAGTAAGACAGAAGAGAGACACAGTGAGAGAGACAGGCCGAGAGAGAGAGAGACAGAGAGAAAGAAAGAGAGAGACAGACAGAGAAAGACAGAGATGGACAGAGAGAAACAGACAGAAAGAGAGAGAGACACACAGAGAGAGAGCGAGAGAGAGAGAGAAACAGAAAGGGAGGGAGAGGGACAGACAGACAGGCCGAGAAGGAGAGACAGACAGAAGATAGGCACAGAGAGACACAGAAAAAGAAAGAGAGAGGCAGATAGAGAAAGAGACAGACAGAGAAAAACAGAGAGAGACGGAGAGAAACAGACAGAAAGAGAGAGAGAGAGAAACAGACAGGAAGGGAGAGAGAGAGACAGACAGACAGACAGGCAGAGAAAGAGAATAAGACAGAAGACGGACACAGTGAGACAGGCGGGGAGAGAGAGAGAGAGAGAGAGAGACAGAGAAAGAGACAGACAGAGAAAGACAGAGACAGACAGAGAGAGAAAGGGAGAAACAGACAGAAGAGAGAGAGAGAGACAGAGAGAGAGAAATAGAACGGGAGGGAGGGAGAGAGAGAGAGAGAGAGAGAGAGACAGACAGACAGACAGACAGAGAAGGAGAGTAAGACAGAAGACAGCCACAGTGAGAGAGGCAGGCAGAGAGAGAGAGAGAGAGAGAGAGAGAGAGAGAGAGAGAGAAAGAAAGAGAGAGACAGACAGAGAAAGACAGAGATGGACAGAGAGAGACAGAGAGAAACCGAGAGAAAGAGAGAGACAGACAGAGAAAGAGACAGACTGGCAGAGAGAGAGAGTCAGACAGAAGATAGGCAGAGAGAGAGAGAGACAGAGAGACACGGAAAGAGAAAGAGAGGGGCAGACAGACAGAGAAAGAGACAGAAACAGACAGAAAGAGAGAGAGAGACACAGACAGGCAGGGAGAGAGAGACACAGACAGACAGGCAGAGAAAGAGAGTAAGACAAGACAGATACGGTGAGACAGGCAGAGAGAGAGAGAGAGAGAGAGAGGCAGAGACAGAGAGAAAGAAAGAGACAGACAGGCAGACAGACAGAGAAAGAGACAGAGAGAGAAAGAGAGGAACAGAGAGAGACAAGAGAGAAACAGATAGAAAGAGAGAAGGTCGTAGCCTAGGAGTGATACGGTGCCTTTTGTTTCATTTTCTCTTTCTTTTCTTTGCTTTTTTTCTTTCTTTCACTTATTTATTAATTTATTTGGAGACCGAGTCTCACTCTGCCGCCCAGGCTGTAGTGCAGTGGCGCGATCTTGGGTCACCTCAACCTCCGCCTGCCAGGTTCAGGCCATTCTTCCGCCTCGGCCTCCCGAGCAGCTGGGAGTACAGGCGCCTGCCCCACCGCGCCCGACTCCGGTTTCGTATTTTCACTAGAGACGGGGTTTCACCACGTTGGCCAGGCTGGTCTCGAACTCCTGACCTCGGGATGACAGACGTGAGCCACTGCGTTCAGTGTACAGTGCCATTTCTTAGAAATCACTCACGGGAACACATAGTTATAGGTCATGTGTAGAGATGTTTTTAATGTATTTGTGTGTGTGTGTATGTATGTATGTATGTATGTATGTATGTATGTATGTATGTATTTATTTATTTATTTATTACGCGGGGAGGTGGGGGGACGGAGTTTCGCTCTTGCTGCCCAGGCTAGAGTGCAATGGCATAGGGGACACAAGGAGTCAACCTACGGCAGAGAGGACAGACACATCATTCAGAGCGTAAGGGCCTCAGCGAAAGGTGGCAGGGCCCGCGCTTTTAAAGGCTGAGATCCCGGCGGCGCAGGCCTGTCGTCCCAGCACTTTGGGAGGCCCAGGAGGGCGGATCACTTGAGGCCAGGAGTTCGATACCAGGGTGGCCGACAAGAAGAAACCCCGTCCCTACTAAAAATAGAAAAATGAGCCAGCTGTGGTGGTGCGTGCCTGTCATCCCAGCTACCGAAGAAGAATCACTGGAACCAGGGAAGCAGAGCCTCTCCTGTCAGTGGCTGACTACCCAGGGTGTGGGGGAGCGAATACTGGGGTAGTTCGGGAAGGCAGAGGCAGCTCTAAAAGCATAGAAAAGGATGCTTAACTCATTTTAAATATATTTTTAATGGACAAATAATAACGGCGTACACGTATGAGGTATATCGTGATAGTTCGATCTACGTATACATTGTAGAAAGACTCAATCAAGCTAAGCAACATATTCATCACCTCACCAACTTATGACCTTTTTGGGGGGAGAATATTACAAATCTATTCTTTTAGCAATTTTGAAGTCTATAGCACATTATGATTATTATTAACTGTGGACGCAACTCATTTTCTTGCTTCCTATCCTATGGGCTACTGGAAATTGTATCAGTCCTTCAGTTTTCTACCCGTATGTCCCATAGTATCGGGGCTTTCTTGCAGCATTTCTAGGATATCTGTGGAGACAAAGTACAGTTGAAGGTAGAATGTGTTTTCTCTGCATTTGCTCTGACCTCCCAGAAACCTGTTCCATGACCACTCAAGATTAGGTGTTCAAGCCTGAAGTATTTGTTAGAGAAGGCATTTCACAACGCCTGGCATATCGATCAAAGCCACGTGTGTTCCTACAGCAGACACCGTTGAGGTGGGAGAAGCAGAAGTCCCTATTCCCAAGGAGAGAGACAGCATGGGCCCACGACTACCAGCTGGCTGAGCAACATAGAGTGGTTCCTCTTTAAAGGCTCGTGTGTAACCCGAGGTTTAAGGACAACCTGTATTCACGGGGTGTCAGTCTGGGGATTCTGTGGAAGGTTTTACGGAAAGCGATATGACGTGAACTTTGAAGAACAGTGTGGCAGGCGAACAGGTAAAAAACACGGTGGACAAAGTTGTAAAGTTGTCGCCCGTAGAGTAGGAGGAAAATGACCTGGTCGAGCAGAGACTGCCCGCAAGGGAGCAACGGTTGGGGAAGGGGACAGGATCGTAGGTAAAATAGGGAGGCAGATAAGGATATCTAGTCTGAAGACCTTAGGAAAGGAAAATCACAGAGGACTAGAAAAAGCCTAAATCCCCACGACGGTGTACAAGGTCTCGCACGATGAAGCCCACCGTTTTCTCGTGAATGAGAGGAAGCTCTGAAAAGCCTGTGTCATCACAGGATGCAGTTGACAACCGGACAAAGAGGGAAGGTCCTGGCAGAGGACTTAGACGAGTGTTTCCGGTTGTCTTTCTGTGAGACATTTGCAGAGTCAGTCAGCATCCCTCAGCTGTGAAAACTATAATATGACAGGTATGATACTCTAGGGAGAGACACGAAGGGTGGTAAGAGAAGATCATTCGCAGCTGTGGAACCCTGGGCTTTGTGTGCAGTGAAACGCACAGACGATTCCATTCGACTCTCCACACCACCAACGAACCCTTCATTTTACAGGATCAGAGTAGCTAAGTAACTTTTGCAAGTGCGTCGGCTTGGAAAATGTTCAAAGAAAGGTGTGCCCGATTTCTAAGCCCGTCCTATTTCATCATGTCAGTTTCGCCCATCCTAGCCTAATAAGAAGGGTCGCTTCGGCATATTTATCACACACTTAGGTTCCAGAGCCCGTGCCAAGACTTAGAATAAAAGAATTTTAAGTGAGGTGCCTAGGAATCTGCGTGTTTAATACACACCCTAGATGGTTAGTAGGATCAAGTCATTTTGGGGAATCCCTGCAATGTGTCACACCGCCTTGAGAAAAGGCATAAGGTTGGAGAGGAAAGGGGAGGGATGGAAAGAGGTGAAGGAGGTAGTATTGACAGGATTTGACCGATCGCAGGAGAAGTGAAGTCTTCAGTCTCTGACTAGCATTTCTGTCTGAAGTTTTGTCAGTGTAGACCCCCGCCCAGCAACAAAATCCTCCTCTAATCGGGCCAAAAGTAGCGAGTGGCCATTCTGCCACGCTCTCTCGGGTGTGAGCATCCCAGGAGAGTTGTAGCCAGGACACAGCAGCATGCCGGTGTGCCGCTCTGGTCGCATACGTTAGAGATGATTTTCATGACACTCACAGGTAAAAAGAAACGTAAAAGGTTTCTGGGAGAGAAGCCGACCATCACGTTCCTGTTTTCAGAACAGAAAAATCGCCGTCATCGTTCGGTTCATTTAAAAAATAACGATGCTGTATTTAAGGAGAGAGTTTCTCGGAGCAAGAAGTGATGTTAAATGTTTAAAGATTTTAAATCGACAAACTAGGCTACAGTAAATCCTTTTACTTTTGGAACAGCGAGCCATTCTCCTCGAGCTCTTCGGGTCCTGAGTGACTCACCACGTTCAGCATAGATAAATGCCTTCCGTCCTTCAGTGAAGACACTGCCGATGGTAGGCAGAATAATGGTTCCTCAACTATGTCCATACCCTTATCCCTGGGACCTGTGGATATGTTACTTTAAATAGCAAAGAGAACTTAACAAATGTGATTAGGTATTTTGAGACAGGAAGAGAAGCCCAGATTATCCAGGTGGGCCCAATAGAATCACAAGAGTCCTTATAATAGAGGGCAGGTGAGCAAGAATCAAAGAAAGAGACGCAATAATGGAAGCAGAGGTCAGGGTGCCGTGATTGCTAGAATGGGGTCACAGGCTAAGACACGCAGATAGCCTCTAGCAGCTGGAAAAGTAACAGCCATCGATTCTTTCCTAGAGTCTCCAGAGGAATGCAGCTCTGCTGACACCTGTTTTAGCCTAGAGAGACTAATTTTGGGTTTGTCATCTCCAGAACTATAAGGTAATACATTTTGATTGCCGTAAGCCACCCATTTTACGGTAATTTTGTGACAGTAGCAATAGGAAACTCATAACACCGTCATCAGGTGGCTTTCGTGTGTTATTTCCACGATGAGCAGGAAGGCTCTTGTATCCAAGAGGGATCCTTAGCAAAAACCAGCAGGGAGGCAAAACCGAGACCCAAGGTCAAAGTTGACTGTGTCGACCTTGACTTAGAACGCATTTCTGGGTGAAGAAGCCCTAACGTCTTCCTTTGACTCTGAAACCCATGGAGTTTCTGTTCCTTATAACTGCCAGTGACAATGTTCCACCTCACCGTGCCTTCCCTATGGTCATTCACTCTTTTTTTATTCTTTTTCAGACGGGGTCTCTTACTGTCACCCAGGCTGGAGCGCAGTGCTACAGTACCGGTTCACTGCAGCCTCAAACTCGTGGGCTCGAGTGATCCTCCCGCCTCAGCCTCTGGAGTAGTCGGGACCACAGATAGGCACCACCACACCCGGCTAATTAAAACATTTTTTTGTTTTTTTTTTTTTTTTTTGTAGAGACGGGACCCTGCTCTATTGCCTAGGCTGGCCTTGAACTCCCGGCCTCAAGCAATCCTCCTGCCTAAGCCTCCCAAAGCACTGGGATCGCAAGCATGAGCCACCACGCCCGGTCCTCTCTTACTTCTCTTAACGCTACCCTGTCAGATATCCCCTGGGCCATTATCCCTCAGATATTGCAGCTTTTAGGGCCAGCTTCGGAGAGTCTTCCCCATGACATTTTTAGTCCATAAATCCTATTCTGAGGAAATTACAGTAACGCTTCCTAAAAATCATGCCACGAAATGGAACGTAGGCCAGGCACGGTGGCTCACACCTGTAATCTCAGCACTTTAGGAGGCCAAGGTGAGCAGATCGCTTGAGCTCAGGAGTTCGAGACCAGCCTGGGCAACGTGGCAAAACCCCATCTCTACAAAAAATACAAAAAAAAAAAAAAATGAGCTGGGCATGGTGGTGAATGCCTGTAGATCCAGCTACTCAGGAGGTTGAGTTGAAAGAATGGCTTGAGCCCCAGAGGCGGAGACCGCAGTTGCAGGAGCCAGTTGACAGAGCGAGAGAAGGTCCAAAAAAAAAAAAAAAAAAAGAAAAGAACAAAGAAAGAACAGACCCCAATACCGCATTGTCGCTGAACGTTCCCCCAAAAGGCCAGAAACCCCCTGACTCAGGTCAAGGAGGTGGTGTTTCATTTTATCTCTCTCTCTCTCTCTCTCTCTCTCTCTCTCTCTCTCTCTCTCTCTCCCCCTCTGTCTCTCTCTTTCTCCCCTAACTTTCATTTCTTGTTCAAGCATACCCGTGCAAGATTGTCACATAGGTACACTTCTGACTGGGGGGTTCAGTGTGCAGATGATTTCATCACCCGGATACTCAGCGCCGTACCCGACAGTTTTCGCGTTTTTTGTGTGTTTTGTCTTTTCCGGAAGCCGTCTCTCCTTCCACCCCTTCTCCCTCAAGTAGGCTCCCGCGTCTCTCGTTCCCCTCGTTCTGTCCATGCAGAAGTCTCATCTATAAGTTCCCACTTCTAGATGAGGGACGCTCCCCTCCGTCCCCACCCCGCACCCCCTCCCCCCACACACCCTCATTCCCGCACCCCCCCCTCCTCAAACGCAAGAAAGGGAGAAAGACAGAAATGAAAGTAAGAAGTGAGCCTCCAAGGCGGTGGAGGCGGGGGATCACAAAGGGTGAGCAAGCGATGGGGGTCGGGAGATATCTTGGCCGAGCTATGAAAAATAGGGGACCCACTTTCCAGCCCCACCACACCCCCTATTCCTCAACCGCAGTCAGCCTCTGGGTGGGGTTGCGCCCGTCAAAGCTTCTGAATGGAGAGAAGCCCAAGGCTATGGAAGGCATCAGCTCCAACTCCAGGAAGGGAATAGGGCTCTGTGCATATGAATGGGGCTCTAGAAGGCGGTGCCGCGGCGCCCAAAGCGATGCGCCTAGCCTCGCCTCGCCTGGCCCAGAGCGAGACTCCGTCTCCAAATAAACAAACAAATAAATAAATAATAAAAAAAATCATCAATAAAAAGAAAGAAAGAGAGAGAGAGAAAGAAAGGAAAGAAAGAAAGAAAAGAAAGAAAGAAAGAAAGAAAGAAAGAAAGAAAGAAAGAAAGAAAGAAAATAAAGAAAGAGAGAAAGAAAGAGAGAAAGAAAGAAAGAAAGAAAGAAAGAAAGAAAGAAAGATAAAGAAAGAATCAGTACAGCGGTCGTGGTCGTGAATCATTCCCCGGAGTCCAGGCGCAGTGGCTCACGCCCGTCACGCCAGCACTTTGAGTCGCCGGATCAGGAAGGTTGCCACAAAATGATGAGACCCCGTCTGTGGAAACACATTCAAAATTGAAGGCCGGGCGTGGCGGCTCACGCCTGCCATCCCAGCACTTCGCGAGGCCGGGGAGGGCGGATCACCTGAGGTCGGGAGTTCGAGACCAGCCTGACCAACACGGAGAAGCCCCGTCTCTACTAAAAATACCAAATCAGCCAGACGTGGTGTCGCATGCCTGCAATCCCAGCTACTCGGGAGGCTGACGCAGGAGGATCGCTTGAACCCGGGAGGCAGAGGTTGCGGTGAGCCAAGATGACGCCATCGCACTGCAGTCTGGGCAACAAGAGCGAAACCCCGTCTGTCTGTCTCGGGAAAAAAACAAAATTAAAAATGATCTGGGCACAGTGGCGCGTGCGTGCGGTCTCAGGGACTGTACTCTGGAGGCTGAGGTGGAAGGATCGGTTGAGCCCAGGAGCGTCCACGCTGCAGTGAGTGAGTTACGATGGCACCACTGCCAGGGTGACAGAGTGAGACGCCGTCTCTCAATCAGTCCATCCATCAGATGACTGGAAGGCGCTCTCTGCGCCTTACTTTCAAAGGGTGTATCTTTAGGCCCAGCAGGCACGGTGCCTCACGCCAGTCATCCCAGCACTGTGGGAGGCCGAGGTGGGAAGAAAGAAGGAAGGGAGCGAGGGAGGAAGGGAGGAAGGAAGAAAGTCAGGAAGGCAGTCAGGCAGGAAAGAAAGAAGAAAGGAGGAAAGAAAGAAAGAAAGAAAGAAAGAAAGAAAGAAAGAAAGAGAGAAGAAAAAAGAAGAAAAGAGAAGGGAAGAAAAGAAAAGAAAAGAAAACGGGGAGGGGGCATATCTCCTTGACCGGTGACTGCCCAGGATACAGTGGGTCACGGCTGACTGAAGCCTCGACCTGTGGGGCCTCAAGTGATCTCCTCCTTATCTCAGCCTCCCGCGTAGCCGCGAGTACAGGCGGGCATCACCCCGCACAACTCATCTTCTAATAATATCATGATTTTACGGTATGGCGACAGAGTCTCGCACCGTCACCCGGGCTGGATGGCCGTGGCACGATGTCAGCTCACCGCAAGCTCGGCCTCCCCGGTTGAAGCCACTGGCCCGCCGCAGTCTCCCGAGTAGTTGTGGTTCCAAGCCTATGCCACCAGGCCTGGCTAATTGTTCTAGATCTCATAGAGATGGGGTTTCGCCACGTCGGCCAGCCCGGTCTTGAACTCCTGGCCACGAGGGATCCACCCGCCTCGGCCTCCCAAAGCGCTGGAATGACAGGCGTGAGCCACCGTGCCCGGCCCAGAGAAGGGGTTTCATCAGCCGACGGGTGGAGGGTGGGGTGGGTTTTACCGAGCCTGCGTACCGTGCAAAGGATAAGTGAGTGTGGTTTGTGAACTAGATGCGGAAATTGTGTGTGTGTGTGTGTGTGTGTGTGTGTGTGTGTGTGTGTGTGTGAGAGAGAGAGAGAGAGAGAGACCAATCCCACCACGAGGACCCGGAAATGGTGTTTGATTTGGGTCCCCGTCTGGTCACCTGTCTGTCTGTAGATGACTGAGGATTCCACCAGTGAAGGTCAACAAGTATCTACGGGGCTGTTTCTCCCTCTCATGGGTCTCACTCATCTGTGTGGTGGAGAAAGGGAAGAAAGCAGGTTGTGATGGGAAGTCGTCTTCACGCCTGAGGAAGCTGCAGGCAGGCTGACCGGAAGGAGGGCATCGTATGTGCCATTTCCATACCCGGGCCCCCTTCACAAGGCTGGGGCTGCCAGTCCACCCTGTACGTCAACCCACCCCCAAGAACAGCACGGTCCGGGGTGGTCCAGTCTCATCCCATCCGGCCCACCCGGGGAAGTCTCCGCCGGAGGATTCGAAAGCAGCGTCAACACGGTTCCCCTGGGGTCGCCCGGGAAAGGCCAGCCTGGGGAGGGTAGCGGGACGCGATCGTGGGGCGGGCATCCGCCTCAGAGCTCCCCGGAAGGTGGCAGGTAGCCGGTGGGGGACGCCGAGGCAGAGACGTGTGGCAGGAGATAGACCTGGAAGCCGGGGGGAGAAGCGGGGACGTGGGGAGAGGGAAGGAGGCCCTCGGGAGGATTTAGCACCGAGAACCCACTCAGCCAAGCTCCCTCCGTCTTCTCGGGTCCAAGGTCCACCCTGGGAGACGGCAAGAGAAAGGTTCACTCGGCGGTTCTCGTCTTTCTCTTTATTTTTTTCATCCTTTCCATGTTACAAGGGATGCTCATTTCAACAACCAGACGGTGGAGGTGACGGGAGAAACGTCAAGGCCAGGAGTTTGAGACCAGCGTGAGCAACAGAGCAAGACAAGTAGGAGAGCCCAGCTGAAAAAAATGAAAAAGAAGGAGGAGGAGGAGGAGGAGGAGGAGGAGGAGGAGGAGGAGGAGGAGGAGAACATGGGGGGTGGGGGTGGGGGAGGAGAAGGAAAGAAAAGAAAAACGAAAAAAAAAAAAAAAAGAGAAGCAACCACCAAGAAAGTTAAAATTCTCCAACGGTCGGAAGTTGAAGACGAGACTGACCAAGATGGAGAGACCCCGCGTGTACCGAAAATAGGAAAATTAGCCGGGCATGATGGCGCATTCCCGTCACCCGGGAAGGCTGAGGCAGGAGAATCAGTCGAACCTAGGAGGCGGAGGTTGCGGTGAGCCGAGATCGCGCCATCGGACTCCACCCTGGGCGACAAGAGTGACACTGCGTCTAAAGAAAAAAAAAAAGAAAAAGAAAGAAAGAAAGAAAGAAAGAAAGAAAGAAAGAAAGAAAGAAAGAGAGAGAGAGAGAGAGAGAGAGAGAGAGAAAGAGAAAGGAAGGAAGGAAGGAAGGAAGAAAGAAAGAGAAAGAAAGAGAAAGAAAGAAAGGAAGGAAGGAAGAAGGAAAGAGAAAGAAAGAAAAAGAAAGAAAGAAAGAAAGAAAGAAAGAAAGAAAGAAAGAAAGAAAGAAAGAGGCAGATTGGTGAGATTGGTGGGGTGCGTCTCAACGTTTTATTTGTTTGCAGTCGCCGTAGTACAAACGGAAAGAACAGTGGCCGCTAGGTGATGCCCGAAGACAACCGATGCCCGCAAGTGTCAGTCAGCACGGAAGAGAATTTATTTATTTATTTATTTATTTATTTAGAGACAGAGTCTCACTCACTCTGCAGCCTGGGCTGTAGTGCAGTGGCGCGATCTCGGCTCACTGCAGCCTCCGCCTCCCAGGTTCCAGCGATTCTCCCGCCTCAGCCTCCCGAGTAGCTGGCATCACAGGCACCCGCCCCACCCACCGCTCCAGACTCAGTTTTGTATTTTTAGTAGAGACGGGGTTTCGCCGTGTTGGCAAGGCTGGTCTCGAACTCCCAACCTCAGATGATCCACCCGCCTCGGCCTCCCAAAGTGCTGGGATGACAGACGTGAGCCACCACGCCCGGCCTTAACTGTTTCTTTTTAAGTCGAGGAGCTTATCAGGGAACTAGGA
Organism: Symphalangus syndactylus; assembly: GCF_028878055.3. Taxonomy (NCBI): domain Eukaryota; kingdom Metazoa; phylum Chordata; class Mammalia; order Primates; family Hylobatidae; genus Symphalangus; species Symphalangus syndactylus. The sequence goes on along the minus strand of NC_072448.2, from coordinate 28,872,746 downwards.
GAAGTACAGACGCCACACGTGACAGAGAGAAACGTCTGAAAACGCCCCTCGCATCCAAGTGGGGACCCGGCCTCGACCTCCCGAAATCATACACCGAGTGGGGAAGCCCAGCAAGGCCCGTCTGTCCACATTCCTCTCGGCCCCTCGAAGCACCTAAGCCCGCGCTTCTCACTTTCATGGAAGGGGCAGGGCCCTCCCCGGCACGGGGCGTCTGACAGACTGACAGAGAACGAGACAGACATAGAA
>NC_072448.2:28827500-28860000 GCF_028878055.3 Symphalangus syndactylus | reverse complement strand
GGCCGAGGCCCCGGCCCGGGCCCCACCCCCCGACCCGGGGAAAGGGCCAGCGGCCGGCAGAGGCGGAAGTCGACCCTCGCGCCACCCATCGCACGAACGCCTGGCCGGGAGGGACCACCGGGCCGCGCTCGGGCGCACGCGCGCGCCGAACGGGGCAACGCCACGCGGGGCAGGAGGAGGGGCTCTCCCCGGACGCCGACGCCCAGGACAGACGCCTCTCAGGGAAGGGCCGCGGCGGGCCCGGGAAGCGAGGCGCACCCGGGGCCGCGCCGACCCGAGGCGGAAGAGCGGGACGGGAGAAGACGAGAACGCCGGGGCGAGGCCGAGGCGACGGGGGAAGGCGCGAGAAACGCGGCCGGCGGGGAAGGGGACACCGCGGGAACCGCGTCGAGCGCAGCCGACCGCGGCCGGGGCACACGCACGGAGGCGGCACCCGGAGCGGAAGACCGGCCTCCGGCGATCCCCGCGGCTCCCCACACCGCCGCCGCAGTCGCGGCCAGCCCCCCGGAACGCCCTCCACCCCCCGCACGCGCCGACCCCCAAAAACCCTCCGGGCGCCCACCGGGCCCAAGCCGGGGCGCGCCACCGACCCGGTCCCGAAAGCGCGCGCGCGCGCCGGGGGGGACGCGGACACCGGGCCAAACGGTGGCCGGCGGCGGCGCCCCACGAGGCGGTGCCGGGTTCGGGCCCAGACGGGGCCGCCACCGACGTAAAGCCGGTGCTGAGCCGCTCGGGGAGAGGGGATTCGGCAGGCGGCGGGCGGGGAAGGGGGCGCGCACGCGGAGGGGCGGGGGCCAGGGACCGCGAGGGCGAGAGCCCCCGGGAGCCCGCTGAGGGGCGGCTCGGGGGAGAAACCTCAGGCGCGGCCGGGCCACCAGGAAAACACCGCCACGGGATCCCACCGCCACAGACACGAGGGCGGTCCCGCGGCGCACCGCCTGGGACGCCGGCCGGCCCTCGGCACCCACCCACCGAGACCCGCCTCCTCACGAGACCCGGGGCCCCGGCCACCGGGCCCCCCACCCCGCGAAGCGACCACAGCCACACACCCGACACCAGGGCCGCATCGCCCGGGATTCTCGTCCATCCTCCGACCCGGTCCCGCTCCGGGAGACCGGCGCGCCCCCACCGCGGGACGCTTTCCCGGGGCCAGGCGGCCCGAACCCTTGCCACGCAAACGCGGGCGCCGGCACCGGTCGCGACTCGGCACGGGAGCGGGCGGAGAGCCGGCTCGACGGCGGAGAGGGGTCACGCGCCGGACGGAACGCCGCGCACACCCCACCGCTCGCGGCACAGCCTCCGAACCGCTAGGACGCCGGGCCCGGCCCGGCGGGATCCTCCCCCGACTCGGAAGGGGGAGGCGCGGGCCACAGTAGGCGACGAGCCACGCTCGGCCCCCACCACCGCGGTCGGGGGCCGGCGGAACCCTCGCTCTCCCCCCCTCACCCCACCGAGGGGGGAAGCGGAGGAGGGTCCGCCGCGAGCGAGTCGCTACGGCAAGCGCTACCATCACGCACAGAGAGAGGCGGCGGGCCGGGGGATCCGGTACCCCAACGCACGCCTCTCGGATCGCTAGAGAAGGCTTTCTCACCGAGGGCGGGTCACTCTCCCCACCCGCCAGTCGCCCCTCGTCGGGCCCGCGGAGGCGCTCGGGGACGCCCGGGGATGGGAGGGAGGGGCCTGCGGTAGGAGGAAACGCACAGCCGCGTGCGGCAACCTCGAGCGTTCGCGGTCAGGGCGGGGGGGGGGGGGGGAGACCCGGCTGGTGCGCATGCGCGCAACCCCCCGAGGCCCCGCCCCCCTTCCCACCTCCACCGGCCTCCTTCCTTCCGAGGCGAAGCGCCTCCGAAGTCAACCCACACACGGCCGGTCAGAGGCGGGACGGCAGCCCCTCGGCGGCCGGCCGGCGCACGCGTCACCGGCCCGAGAGCCCACCGCGATCGCTCACACGGGCCCCGCGCGCACCCGCCAGGGGGGAAGCACGGGACACGTGCGCTCGCCGGACCACGCGGCGCCCTTCCCCGCGTGGGAGGGGCGCGTCTCACTCCACCGCCTCGACCCCCCGACACCGACGAGCTCCCTCAGGACCCACGCGCGGACGCCGCGGCGGCGACCGGAAGAGGGGGCGCCGGGGGCGGGAAAGACACACCACCGCTCGGCCTCGGGCACCTGAGGGACAACCCGGAGCGCTCCAGGAGCACCGCAAAGGCCCAGGCGGAGCCCACGCTCGCGCGACCCCCAAGAGGGCAGCACGACGGGCCGGCGGGACGGCACCCCACCGCCGCGGAGGGGGGCCGCCCGCGAGTCGACAAGCACAGGAGGCGAGAGCGAGGGGTGCCCGCCGCGTCAGAGGACCCCGCCGACCCACGCCGCGTGGCGGAAGGCAGGGACGGGACAGCGAGGTCGGGCCGGGTTCCGCGCCCCTCGCCTTCCCCAGCGCACCACCCGCAGGCGGGGAGGAGAGACGAGGGGCCCCCGCGGGCGGAGTGAGAAGAACGGTCCCATTCGCCACGAATGTCCGCCCCTCGCCCGTCGCGGCTCGGACCCTGCCCGGGAGAGCATGACGCCACCACATCGATCACGAGGAGCCCCCCCCAAGGAGCGGGAGGCGGCCAGCCGGCCAGCCAGCGAGCCGATCAGCCCGGCCGTTCCCCGCTCTGGGGGGGGGGGGAGGGGCGGCGGACAACCCAGCGGAAACGAGGACGCCTGACACGCGCGGCACGGAGCCAACGGGGTGGGGTTGTCACGGCCGCCCCGGGTGCCCGCAGCGGGGAGCGCACGGGGGCAGGGTAGCCCTCGCCGCCTTCCCCGCCGCCCCCAGGCGGGGGGTCAGAGACCCGGACCCGGGCCGGCACCGGGGGGCGGGAGTCGGGGCGCTCGGATGCACGAGAGAGCAGCAGGCTCACGGGCCCCAGCAGGCGGCTCAAGCAGGAGCAGGGCCGGCTAGCCGGGTCACCGGTAGGCCAGAGCCCCGCACGCATCCAGAGGCCCAACCTCTCCAGCGACAGGTCGCCAGAGGACAGCGTGTCAGCAATAACCCGGTGGCCCAAAATGCCGACTCGCAGTGAGAGATATACCTGCCCCGGGGGCAGGAGGGCGAGTCACCGACACCGCCGCCGGCCCAGGGGACCCACGACACGGACATCTGTCCCCAAAAACGCCACCATCGCAGCCAGACACGGAGCACCCCGGACCCTCTGGTCTACCCCAGGACACACGCGGGAGCAGCCCCGGGCCAGGGACGCCCTCCCGGCCACCCGTGCCACACGCAGGGGCCGGCCCGCATCTCCGGAGCGAGACCCGGAAGCATTTTCGGCCGGCCCCTCGTACGACCGGGACACGCGGGGGACCGAAGGCCGGCCGGGCGTGACCTCTCGGGGCCGCACGCGCGCTCAGGGAGCGCTCCCCGACTCCTCACGGGGACTCGCCAGAAAAGATGACTTGGCAGAGGGACCGCTCCCCGGCACCCGAGGGACGGGGGCAGGACGGTCCCCGGCTCCCCCACGGGGACGCGGAAACAAATTCGACCGCCGCCTCAGACGGCCAGGACGCGCGCGGGCCCGGCAAATGGCGTCCCCAGGCTCCCGGGCCACGCGCGGCCGGTCCCCGCGGGTCGCGGCTCGGGCCTCGGGAGCCGCGGCGTGCTGGTCGACCGGCCCGGGCAGTCCCCACACCCGGCTCGGGCTCAGAAGCGCAGCGACAGCCTCTCCCCCACATAAACCTGCACGCCCGAGCTCTGAGTCACAGGCGACGCGCCACCGCTCTGGCGCCACCGGGCCAGCCCGGCTGACGACCGCGGGCTTTCCGGAGCTCTGCCTCGCTCACAGCAGGGACGGTCCCCTCCTTCGGCAGCTGCCACCGCAGCTCCGGAAGCCCAGAGGACGGTATAAAAGCGGCCGCCAGATGGAGCCCGACAACCGTCGCCAACGTCAGCGAGAGCGATCCGGTCGGCAGGGCGGCCCGTGGACCGCAAAACCGAAACCGTGAGTCGAGAAGCTCTTCCCGGGGCCGAAAACGCAGCCCCTCTCCCCCATCTCCACAGAAACCGTCCCCAAAGCGCGTCTCCGCATCGACCGCGACAGAGTCAGAAGACAACTCACGGCGTCTGGGTGTTTGGAGATGCATCTCGGAGGGAGGGAGGGAGGGAGGGAGGGAGAGAGACAGGACAAACGAGGACTCGGTCGCGGGTCGTTGAGGACACAGGGAGACGCAGAATGCGTAGGCTCTTCGAGAGCCCACACAAAGGCAGACAGAGGAAGAGAAAGAGGGAGGGAGGGAGGCAGGGAGGGAAGGAGGAAGGGAGGCAGGGAGGGAACGCAGAAAAGAGACAGACGGTGAAAGGAAAGGAGGGAGGGAAGGGAGCGGGGAGGGAGGAAGAAAATGGAGAACACAGAGACCATTTAAAAATGATGAGTTCGTGTCCTTTGTAGGGACATGGATGAAACTGGAAAACATCATTCTCAGTAAACTATCGCAAGGACAAAAAACCAAACACCGCATGTTCTCACTCATAGGTGGGAATTGAACAATGAGAACTCATGGACACAGGAAGGGGAACATCACACTCCGGGGACTGTTGTGGGGTGGGGGGAGGGGGGAGGGACAGCATTAGGAGATACACCTAATGCTAAATGACGAGTTAATGGGTGCAGGAAATCAACATGGCATATGGATACATATGTAACAAAACTGCACATTGTGCACATGTACCCTAAAACCCTAAAGTATAATAAAAAAAAAAAAAAAAAAAAAAAAAAAAAAACGGAGACGAAGAAACAAAACTTCTTAAACATTCCATTTTACAAAGAGAGATAGAAAGGAAAGAAACATGAAAAAAGAGAGAAAGAACGAGGAAAGACACGAAGGCAAGAAGGGAAACACAAACAGAGAGGAAGGACAAAAGAAGCAAAGACAGGGAAGGAAACACACATAAAGCACGAAAGAAAAAAGAACAGAAAGAGGGAAAGGAAGGAAGAAGGAAGAAAAACGTAAGGAAGGAGAGAAAGGAAGAAAGGAAGGAAGAAAAGCATAAAGGAGAGAAAGAGAGCAGGAAAGAACACGGAGACAAACAGTCACAAACACGTTTATCTATTTATAAACGTGCATATATAACATTCTTTATACAGAAACAAATGTATGTGTTTCTATGTAACTGCTTATATATCGATATTTACTTATTTACGTAGAAGCACCCGTATCTGTATAGAATAGGTATATGTATTTATCGTATACAAATATGTTGACTTACACATCCACGTAAGCATCTGTATATACATAGACCCATCAACACAAGCACTCACGTTTATATATAAAAGTATAAAAACGTCTACATCTGTAAACGTACGTACATACATAGAAATGGAAAAAAAGACCTACCCTACGAGAAGTCAATAGGCCGGCGCGGTGGCTCACGCCCGTCATCCCAGCATTTTGAGAGGCCGAGGTGGGCGCATCACCTGAGGTCGGGAGTTGGAGACCAGCCTGACCGACACGGTGAAACCCCGTCTCTGCTAAAAATACAAAACTTCAGCCAGGCGTGGGGGTGCATCCCTGTAACCCCAGCTACTCAGGAGGCTGAGGCAGGAAAATCGCCGGAACCCGGGAGGCGGATGGTGCGGTGAGACAAGATCACGCCATTGCACTCCAGCCGGTGAAACAAGAGTGAAACTGTCTCAAAAAGACGAAACAGAAGAAAGAAAAAGAAAGGAAGAAAGAAAGAGAGAAAGAAAAAAGAAACAGAGAGAAAGAGTGAAAGAAAGAAAGAAAGAAAGAAAGAGAAAGAAAGAAAGAGAAAGAGAGAAAGAGAGAAAGAAAGAAAGAAAGAAAGAAAGAAAGAAAGAAAGAAAGAAAGAAAGAGGCTAGGCACGGTGGCTCACGCCGGTAATCCCAGCACTTTGGGAGGCCAAGGCAGGCGGATCACCGGAGGTTGGGAGTCTGAGACCAGCCTGACCAACGTGAAGAAACACCGTCTCTACAAAGAATACAAAATTAGCCGGGCATGGTGGCACACGCCTGTAATCCCAGCTACTAGGGAGGCAGGAGAGTCGCTTGAACCTGCGAGGCAGAGGTTGCGGTGATCCGACATCTCTAGCCTGGGCAACAAGAGTGAAACTCCGTCTCCAAAAAAAAAAAAAAAAAACGAAAAAAATGAAACAAGAAAGAAAGAAGAAAGAGAAAGAAAGAAAGAAAGAAAGAAAGAAAGAAAGAAAGAAAGAAAGAAAGAGGCTAGGCACGGTGGCTCACGCCGGTAATCCCAGCACTTTGGGAGGCCAAGGCAGGCGGATCACCTGAGGTTGGGAGTTTGAGACCAGCCTGACCAACGTAAAGAAACACCATCTCTACAAAGAATACAAAATTAGCCGGGCATGGTGGCACATGCCTGTAATCCCAGCTACTAGGGAGGCAGGAGAGTCGCTTGAACCTGGGAGACAGAGGTTGCGGTGAGCCGAGATCTCTAGCCTGGGCAACAAGGGTGAAACTCTGTGTCAAAAAAAATAAAGAAAAAGAAGATGAAAGAAAGAAAGAAAGAAAGAAAGAAGAAAGAAAGAGAGAGAGAGAGAGAGAAAGAAAGAAAGAAAGAAAGAAAGAAAGAAAGAAAGAAAGAAAGGAAAGAAAGAAGGAAAGAAAGAGAGAGAGAGAGAGAAAGAAAGAAAGAAAGGAAAGAAAGAAGGAAAGAAAGAGAGAGAGAGAGAAAGAAAGAAAGAAAGAAAGAAAGAAAGGAAAGAAAGAAGAAAGAATGAAAGAAAGAAAGAAAGAAAGAAAGAAAGGAAGAAAGAAAGAAGGAAAGAAAGAAAGAAAGAAAGAAAGAAAGAAAGAAAGAAAGAAAGAGAAGGAAAGAGGCCAGGCACGGTGGCTCACACCTGTAATCCCCACACTTTGGGAGGCCGAGGTGCTAGGATCACCTGAGGTCAGGAGTTTGAGTCCAGCCGCAACATGGAGAAACCCCGTCTCTACTAAAACTACAAAATTAGCCGGGCGTGGTGGTGCAGGCCTGTAATCCCAGCTACTCGGGAGGCTGAGGTAGGAGAATCGCTTGAACCTGGGTTGCGGAGGTTGCGGTGAGCCGAGATGGCGCCATTGCACTCCAGCCTGGGCAACGAGAGTGAAACTCCGTCTCCAAAAAAAACTAAAGGAAAAAATGAAACAAGAAATAAAGAAAGAAGAAAGAAAGAACGAAAGAAAGAAAGAAAGAAAGAAAGAAAGAAAGAAAGAAAGAAAGAAAGAAAGAAAGAAGAAAAGGCAAGGCAAATCTACCTGCTTTCACTACATCTGGGGAGAATCAGGAAAGTCACCACTAACAAGGCCTAAAGTGGGGCTGCCGTCTGTAAAACCCGAACAGAAGAGTCCACGCGGGTTAAAGACACGAAGAAAGACAAGGAAACAAAGGATCAAAGAGAAGAACCATCTGGCCCAGCCAGGGTCTGTCTCTGAGATTGTCTGGGCAACCAGGGAGTGGGACGGAGGGAGGGCGGTCCTCCGAGACTCCGTCTCAGAAATATAACTCATGATAATAAAAAAAGATTCAGTTACCAAAAAAATCACGCATCATTCGTAACGTGTTTGATGCCTCGAAAGGCGAGAGGCGTATGTGTATGTCACTGTGGGCTCGTTTTCTTTTTTTCCTCTTCTCCCGGAAACTCACTTTTTAATTATTTTGTTTCATTTCATTTTTCTTTTTATTGTTTTGAGACGGAGTCTCGCTCTGTCGGCCAGGCTGGGGTGCAGTGGCGCGATCTCGGCTCACTGCAACCTCCGCCTTCCAGGTTCAAGCGATTCTCCTGCCTCAGCTCGGCCTCCCGAGTAGCCGGGATTACAGACGTACAGCACCGCGCCCGGCTAATTTTGTGTATTTTGAGTAGAGACCGGGTTTCACCATACTGGCCCTGCTGGTCTGACCGCCTCGTGATCCACCGGCCTCGGCCTCCCGAAGTGCTGGGATGACAGGCTTGAGCCACGGCACAGGGCCTATTTATTTATTTTATTCTATTTTATTTTATTTTTATTTTCTTGATGGATTTTTATTTATGGGTTTATTTATTTTATTTTATTTTTCGGAGACGTAGTTTCGCTGTTGTTGCTCAGACCGGAGTGCAATGGCGCGATCTCGGCTCACCGCAACCTCCGCCTCCCGGGTTCAAGCAATTCTCCTGCCTCGGCCTTCCTAGCAGCTGGGATTACAGGCATGTGGCACCACGCCGGGCTAATTTTGTATTTTCAATTGAGACGGGATTTCTCCATGTTTTTCAGGCTTGTCTCCAACTCCCGACCTCAGGTGACGCGCCCAGCTCTGTCTCCCAAAGTGATGGGATTACAGGCATGAGCCGCCGTGCCCGGCCTATTGTATTGTATCGTATTGTATTGTATTGTATTGTATTGTATTGTATCGTATCGTATCGTATCGTACCGTACCGTACCGTACCGTACCGTACCGTACCGTACCGTACCGTACCGTACTGTATGGTGTTGACTTATTTTATTTATTTAGTTTTATGTTATTTTCTTTGTTTGTTTGTTTTGGCCTGACCAAACGTCCATCAGACCCAGTCGTCGAAGTGGCGCTTCCCTTGGCAACAAGGGAGGGAGGAAGTTGGAGATGAGGGTGGGGGCGGTGGAGAAGACACAGTTGCCCCAGGCTGTGCGCAGGCGGCCTGAGATTCCTTCCTCTGTGAGGCCTCCCTTTTCAGAGTAACAGTGGCCGCTAGGTGATGCCCGACGTCTACCAATGAGAGTGTCAGCCCGGAATGAATTGGGATCGCCTGGAGGGGGATGGGGGAGGGGGAAGGATGGAGGCCCCCACAGCACAGTGGGTCACCGCGCCCTCCCAGGCGATCCCCACAACTACTCGACCAGGGACTCTGGGGGGAGGCAGCCTGAGCCCCCACCCATCGGATCATCTGGAACTTCCGTCCAGAGACCAGAGACCGACTGGGAATTCTCTCCCTCAAGGTCCAAATCGAAAAGAATCACTGGCACAGACACCGGGACTGAGGCCATTTCTAAAAGACTGGTTTCTGCGTTTTTGGTATATCCGTGTATGTCTGTAACACAAAATTACTTATTTTAAACGATTTTTGTCCTCCTGACGTGTACGGTCCTGTGGTAGACAGACCAGGGGACTCCTCAGCTCAGAGTCCGTGAGGCCAGAAGGTGACGTCCTAAATTTCTATTTAGAATGAATTTAAGCACACCAGCCAAGCACTCTGCCGTGAAACTGTCGGCGGGAAGACAAGCGGGTGGGGGCGGGGGGGAGGTGGGGAAGCCGGGCGCGGTAGGTCCACGCCTGTCATCCCCGCAGTTTTGGGAGGCCAAGGGCAGGTGGATCCCTCGATCCAAGCCTTTGGCAACGTGGCGAAACCTCGTCCCTAAAAAAAAACACAAAAACTAACTGGTTTCATAACTTGGACTCCAAGTTAATAAATAGATAAATAGGCCGGGGGCGGTGGCTCACGCCTGTCATCCCAGCACTTTAGGAGGCCCAGACGGACGGATCACGGGGTCAGGAGATCGAGACCATCGTGGCTACCGCAGTGAAACCCCGTCTCTACTCAAAATACAAAAAGTTAGTCAGGCGCGGTGGCGGGCGCCTGTAGTCCCAGCTACTTGGGAGGCTGGGGCAGAAGGTCGTGAACCCGGGAGGCAGAGCTTGCAGTGAGCCGAGATCGCGCCGCTGCACTCCAGCCTGGGCAACAGAGCGAGAGTCTGTCTCGAAAAGAAACAAACAAATAAATAAATAAATAAATAAATAAATAAATAAATAAATGTCAGTAAATACATGGATTAAAATTGAAAACTAAAAAAAAAAAAAAAAAAAAATGTAGCCGGCCGGGCGCGATGGCTCACGCCTGTCATCCCAGCAATTTGGGAGGCCGAGGCGGGCAGATCAACTGGGGTCGCCAGTTCGTTCGAGACCAGCCTGACCCACATGGAGAAATGCCGTCTCTACTAACAATACAAAATCAGCCGGGTGTGGTGGCCCATGCCTGTAATCCCAGCTACTCAGGAGGCTGAGGCAGGAGAGTCACTTGAACACGGGAGGTGGAGGTTGCGGCGAGCCGAGATGGTGCCATTGCACTCCGGCGTGGGCACCAAGAGTGAAACTCCTTCCCCCGCCCCCCAAAAAATTAAGTGCTGTGTTCTGTTATTTTTGCTTCCTACCCTGAGAAGAACATAATACAGCTGTTGTCTGCCTGCCTGCCTGCCTGCCTGCCTGCCTGCCTGCCTGCCTGCCTGTGACAGGGCCTCACTGTCTTTCGCCCAGACTGGAGTGCAGTGACACCATTCATTATGGCTCACTGGCTGCAGCCTCAACCTGCCCAGGGTTAGGCGATTCCTCAAGGGATCCTACGGCCTCGGCCTCCCAAAGTGCTGGGGTTGCAGGCGTGAGCCACCAGCACCCGGCCCGAGTTAATACGTCTTGTCTCACTACGTCTTAACCACACACCCATGAAGGACTCAAGTCAAGAGAGAGTCGGCAAGAGACTCTCAGCATTCTCTTCCGAAAGCACGTGTGTCCCGAGCTCCTGTGGTTTTAGGTGGCCACGCGTAGAGGAGAGATTTCCAATGTTTCCAGAGCGGTGCGAGCCACAGCCATTCGGGGCATCCGAGCCGGAGATGGGGTTTCTGACAGCGACTTGAGGGCCAGGAAGGGCCAGAATCTGCCAAGGCCCGTGTTCCAGGGTGGGGCCCGATGGAACCCAAGGTAGAGGGAGTCCGCCGTCCGCACAGAGAGAGCCCCAGCCCTAGGCCCCACTGTGCAGACCGAATCAGAAGGAAGAGAGTCCTTCGTCCTACATGCCACATCCCTCCACCGAACTTGGGAGCGGAAACATGGAAACCCCGTGTTTCCAAACGTGAGGTGACTCTCGGTTTACAATGGGTCACAAGGGGCCGGGCTCTCCGGAGTCCGCAGGATAAAGAAGTCATTTCTTGCTCGGCCTCCCCCATCCCCTGGTAACTGTCGCTGGTGACTTTAAATGAGCCGGGGCCGGCAGGCCCAGGAGCCGCTACGGGGGGAGGGGGCGGGGGGGTGTGCCTCAGGCACTGCAGAAAGGAAGTGGGCCTGAGCCCGGAGGATGACGGTGCTGCAGGAACCCGTCCGGGCAGCTATATGGCAAGCACTAAACCGCTATGCTTACCGAGATGCGGTTTTCCTCGCAGAACGCCTTTATGCAGAAGTACACTCAGAGGAAGCCTCGTTTTTACTGGAGACCTGTTCTTACCGCTCAGGAAAGGCCTACAAAGCATATAGACTCTTGAAAGGACACAGTTGTGCTACACCTCAATGCAAATACCTGCTTGCAAAATGTCGTCTTGATCTCAGCAAGCTTGCAGAAGGCGAACGAATCTTATCCGGTGGGGTGTTTAATAAACAGAAAAGCCATGATGATATCGTGACTCATATGTTATTGAGTTTGGTGATTCGGCTTGCTTTACTCTCTCATCGTTGGGACACGTATATCGCAAGACAGATCCGCTTGCCAAAGCATCGGAGTGTTACCCAAAGGGCCTTCGTTTCAAGCCTTTCTTCTGGTATCCCTTTGAATCATTCTGTGAAATAGGTGAAAAGCCGGATCCTGACCAAACGTTTAAATTCACATCTTTACAGAACTTTAGCAACGGTCTGCCCAACCGTTGCACCACACAAGTACCTCGTCATAGTTTATGTCACAGACAGCCTGAGACCCTTCTTACGGAAACACCCCAGGACACAATTGAATTAAACAGATTGAATTGAGAATCTTCCAATTCAAAGTACTCCTTGAATACAGATTCCCCAGTGTCTTCCATTGATTCAGCTGTCATTTCACCTGATACCGTCCCACTGGGAACAGGAACTTCCATATTATCTACGCAGGTTCAAAAGAAGCCAAAAGCTGGTCGAAGTTTATCAGGACGACCAGCAGCTGTTAGTCCATTAACTCCAAGTGTTGGGATTTTGCCATTAGAAACCCCAAGTCCGGGAGATGGATGGATCCTATTTACAAAACTACACTAGTATTAGACACCTCCTGTCACTGACGTGCCATCCACCGGAGCCCCTTCAAAAAAGCCTGTTGCCAGAATCGGCCGAACTGGAGCACAGTCTGTCTTCTCACAGAGTGGACATAGCCGAGAGGTAACTCCAATTCTTGCAAAAACACAAAGTTCTGGTCCACAAACAAGGGCATCACCTCAGGTATCGAGCCCCACTGTGGCATCTCCCCTAAATGCACTGCCTCGAAGAAATCCATGACTCTTGACTAGTGACAGCTCCACAACCAAGGAGAATAGGAAAAAAGTTAAAAATGAAGTGTCCACCTGAAATCCCAAACAGAAAAACAAAAAGTAAAACTAACGAAGGAGGAGTAACTCGACCTCACATCGATGGCAGCCTGGAAATGACAAAATTGGACTCTTCCATCATTTCAGAAGGGAAAATATCCGCAATCACACCTCAGATTCAGGCTTTTAATCTACGAAAAGCAGCAGCCGAAGGCTTGATGAGCCTTCTTCGTGAAAGGGGGAAAGGTTATGTAGCTTTGTGTTCTCACCACTGCACACAAGCTATCGATATTTGGAGCCATCCACCTTCTCCCCACCACGATGCCGGTAGGGTACTGTGCCACATCGGAAGGGCCTATTTTGAGCTTTCAGAGTCCACGCAAGCTGAAAGAATCTTCTCAGAGGTTAGAAGGATGGAGAATTACAGGGTCGAAGGCATGGAGCTCTGCTCCGCAACACTCTGGCATCCTCAAAAAGATGTTGCTCTGTGAGTTCTGTCAAAAGACTTGACAGACGTGGATAAAAATTCGCCAGCCAGAGGCCTGGCGTGCCGCAGGGAACTGTTTCCGCTTGCAACGGGGACACGATATGGCAATTAAATTCTTCCAGAGAGCTATCGAAGTGGATCCAAATCATGCTTAGGCCTCTACTGCATTAGGGCGGGAGTTTGTCTTCACTGTAGAATGGGACAAAGCATTAGCTTGTTTTCGAAATGCTATCAGAGTCCATCCTAGACATTGTAACGCATGGTAAGCGGCAATGAAGTGTAAAGACAAGCTCTTATCGACGGTGCCGGTGCTCGCTGATTTTTCTCGTTAGATAGCTCTTTATTGCCATGAATTTGGTTACAGATACCTAGGGATGGTACATACTGGTCAATAACGTCTAACTGAAATGCTCTCTTACGAAATGTATGTCTTTAACAAACTCTTAAATTAACTCCCGATAATGGAATACCAGATCCTTATACTCAACAGTTGCAGTCTTCTACCAAACTTTTGCAGATACTGTAGTTGTCTTTCGTTTGTGTGTGTGTTTCTTTAGTTTTGTGACTGGATGTGTTACTTTTTCTTTGAACACCGAAATGGTGATGGGGACAAAAAGTGCTTGGGAAATTGGAAAGGAACAGCATAATCCACTTATCGGATAATAGAAAAAAATATTGCAACGATTCACTGGTTGCTGCTTTTTGACAGTGTTCCAGTTGATGGAGTTACTATTAAGAAGTCAGTGTACCCTTTTATTTAGCAGTATCTCCGTTTTACTGTTTTGTACTTGCGTATCAGTAGACACATCGGAAATTACTGCCTAGGTCATATTGTTATCAACCGAATAAGATACGAAAACGTTTGGTCCTACTTCTGCCTCAACACCATACGTGCCGTTGACATTGGTTGTATTTTTCTGGACTGACTTCATAGTTTACACATCAGGTGGCCGGGCGCGGTGGCTCAAGCCTGTCATCCCAGCACTTCGGGAGGCCCAGGCGGGCGGATCACGAGGTCAGGAGATCGAGACCATCCTGGCTAACACGGTGAAACCCCGTCTCTACTAAAAATACAGAAAATTAGCCGGGCGTGTTGGCGGGCGCCTGTAGTCCCAGCTACTCGGGAGGCTGAGGCAGGAGAATGGCGTGAACCCGGGAGGCGGAGCTTGCAGTGAGCCGAGATCGCGCCACTGCACTCCAGCCCGGGCGACAGAGCGAGACTCCGTCTCAAAAAAAAAAAAAAAAAAAAAAAGAAAGAAAAGAAAAGAAATAGTTTACACATCAAGAGAAGGCCGGACGTGGTGGCTCACGCCTGCCGCCATCCCGGCACTTTCGGAGGCCGAGGCGGGCGGGTCACAAGGTCAAGAGATCGAGACCATCCTGGCCAACGTGGTGGAACCCTGTCCGTATTAAGAGTATAAAACTTAGGTGGCCGTGGTGGAGGGCGCCTGTAGTCCCAGCTACGCGGGAGGCTGAGGCAGGAGAATCGCTTGAACCCGGGAGGTGGAGGCGGCAGTGAGCCGAGATCACCCCATTGCACTCCAGCCTGGGCGACAGAGCGAGCGAGAGGCCGTCTGGAGGAAAAAAAAAAAATTAAAAAAAAAAAAAAAAAAAACAAAAAAAAAAAACATAAATAAATACCAGGAGAAACTATAATTCTGAAGTCATAACTCTGTGGTAGTTTTTTTTTGTCAGATACGGTTATCTTTGGGGTTAAGTATTACAGCAGTGGAGTTGTATCATTTGATTTGCTTCTAAATCTGCAGCATTCTATTACTAAAACATTTTTTGATTTGTGAATATGTTGTTTAACGGATTCTGTCTCATTTTGCTGTAGTAGTTACATGGCCTGAAAGGTGGCCAAAAACATAGTGCTAGCTATTGCTGACCAACGTAACAATCAACTTGCCGATACCGCCTTCTCTTCCGATAGCTATGTTCTCCGTCATATTTTAAGAACTCAGTTCTTCATGAGACTTGTGTTGTTTTTGATTTTTTTCCCAAGTCCGGGGGATCCTCGTGTTGTTTTCTGTCAATGCGTATTGTCTGTTCAGCTATTTTGCAGGAGTCGCATTCTTAAAAAACTTCACCCTATCAAAAATCGTCTTTAAAGGAGGAATATTCAGATCGGCAAGCTTTTCCTAGGAAGAGTGTAAATGCTGACGTATTTAGGTAGCTCTGAATTCTGAGCCACTATATTTTAACTACAAAATAGGTAGCCTTTCCTTCGTTTTCGCTTTCACTATCATCAGCACGGGGTTTAATACCTTTTCTTCATCTATAACACAACTACAATGATATACGAAGCCACTCAAATACAGCAGATACGTTGCGCTTTCAAAAAAAAAAAAAAAGAAAAAAGAAGTCTTTCTGTGGCACGGCATTAGCTGTGGCTCGAATCTAGAATCTCCAGTAAAAACCAATGAGACAGGGTGAAACCCCGTGCCTACTAAAAATAAAAAAATGAGCCGGGCCTGGTGGCGCTGAGGCAGGAGAATCACTGGAACCCAGGAGGCAGAGGGTGCAGTGAGCCGAGGTCACGCCACTGCACTCCAGCCTGGGCGACAGAGCAAGACTCCATCTCAGAAAGAAACAAACACGCAAAGCCAATGAAGGTGTTTAGCTCAACGTGTCGGGCTCAGGTCTCTTGACAGGATACATCCAGCACCGGGGCGGGGAACGTCGAGGGGTGGGGCGGAATCTATTTTGTGGCCTCAAGGGAGGGTTTGAGAGATAGTCCCGCAAACGGTGATGGCCTAAGGAAGCCCCTCCGCCCAAGAAGCAATATTCATTTCTAGCCTGTAGCCACCCAAGAGGGAGAATCGGGCTCTCTACAGACCCCACAACCCGCACCCCACCCCCCGCCCCGCCTCGTGAAATGGGCTCTCGCTCCGCCAGGCCCTATTCACGCCGTGTGGTTTTGTAACCTCCAGCGTGTGTGCGTGGGTTGCGGGGTGTGGTGGGGGTGGCTGTGGACAGAGGAGGGGATAAAGCGGCGGTGTCCCGCGGGTGCCCGGGACGTGGGACGTGGGTGGGGTGGCCAGAGCCTAGGGAACTCCTCGCCTGTCAGGACGTCTCCCCCACCCCCCACCCCGGTCCCCTCTCTGACCTACGCTCCACATCTTCGCAGTTCAGTGGGGACCTTGTGGGTGGAAGTCACCGTGCCTCTGGACTTTAGCCGACCAAGGCCGGGCTCCCAGGAGTCTCCCCAGAGTCGGGGCCTTGGGCAGGCTCACAGGGATGCTGACGGTGACGGTCGGTGACCGTGATGTACGTTGGAGGCCTCGGGCCAATGCAGAGGTATCCATTTGACCTCGGTGGGACAGGTCAGCTTTGCGGAGTCCCGTGCGTCCTTCCAGAGACTCATCCAGCGCTAGCAAGCACCGTCCCGAGGATCCCAGCTCCCAGCAGAGGCACTTTTGTTCACACAGAATCCTGGGCAGGAAAGTTCTCAGCAGGCTTAGGCCTCCAGCCAAAAACCCAAAACCACTTCTGGGATTTTTTTTTTCAAAGAGCCAGTGGTTCCACAGGGGGCCGTGGGTAGTTGTGGAAATGGAGAGAAGTGTCTGCAGATACATATTTGAGACAGAACGGACGGGGCTCGGTCACAGGTCACTTAGGACACGGGCAGATGCACATTGAGAAAACCCTCCCAGCATCCTAGGTGAACAGAGGCATGATCTTTCGAGACTGTCGAGGGAGAAGCAACTCCAGATTTTAGGGTTGGATCTTTATTCATATGTAGTATCTATGAGGTATCCAAGTCCAGAAATCAACTCGCCAGTTCTGTACAGCATTCTGTAGGGAGATCAAATCTGGGATGTCTGATGCTAAGAATTCAGGCCTTGGTAATGGATGAGATTAGATGTACTTGAGCTTATTTTGCAAAGAAAGAGAGGGCGGGAGATAGCGAGAGCCAGAGAGCGAGCGAGCGAGCGAGCAAGAGAGAGAGAGAGAGAGAGAGAGAGAGAGAGAGAGACAGAGAGACAGAGACAGAGATAGAGATAGAGAGAGACAGACAGAGAGAGACAAAGATACACAAAGAGAGAAAGACAGAGAGAGAGATAGAGAAAGACAGAGATGGACAGAGACCGAAAGAAACAGAAAGAAACAGGGAGACAGGAAGGGAGAGAGACAGACAGAGTGAGAGACAGACAGACAGGCAGAGAAAGAGAGTAAGATGGAAGGCAGACACACACAGAGGGAGAGAGAGAGAGAGAGGGAGAGAGACAGACAGAGTGAGAGACAGACAGACAGGATGACTGACAGGCAGAGAAAGAGAGTAAGATGGAAGGCAGACACACACAGAGGGAGAGAGAGAGAGAGAGAGGGAGAGAGACAGACAGAGTGAGAGACAGACAGACAGGATGACTGACAGGCAGAGAAAGAGAGTAAGATGGAAGGCAGACACACACAGAGGGAGAGAGAGAGAGAGGGAGAGAGACAGAGACAGACAGACAGAGAGAAAGAAAGAGACAGACAGAGAAAAAGAGACAGAGAGAGAGAAAGACAGACAGACAGACAGAGAGAAACAGACAGAAAGAGAGAGACACAGACAAAGAGAGAGAGAGAGAGAGAAACAGACAGACAGGGAGGCAGAGAGAGACAGACAGACAGGCAGAGAAAGACAGTAAGACACAAGACAGACACAGAAAGAGAGAGAGACAGGCAGAGACAGAGAGAGAAACAGATGGGCAGAGAGAGAGAGACAAATAGACAGAGAGGGAGAGAGAGAGGGAGACAGACAGGCAGAGAAAGCGAATAAGACAGAAGACAGACACAGTGAGAGAGAGAGACAGAGACAGAGAGAAAAAAGAGAAAGACGGACAGACAGACAAAGAGACAGACAGAGAAAGACAGAGACGGACAGAGAGAGACAGAGAGAAACAGACAGAAAGAGAGACAGAGAGAGAGAGAGAGGCAGGCAGAGAAAGAGAGTAAGACAGAAGACAGACACAGTGAGAGAGACCGGCAGAGAGAGAGACAGAGAGAAAGATAGAGAGAGACGGACAGACAGAGAAAGGCAGAGACGGACAGAGAGAAACAGAAAGAGAGAGAGACAGAGACAGAGAGAAACAGACAGACAGAGAGAGAGAGAGAGAGAGAGAGAGAGAGGCAGACCGACAGACAAACAGGCAGAGAGAGGGAGTAAGACGGAAGACAGACACAGTGAGAGAGACAGTCAGAGAGAGAGACAGAGAGAAAGAAAGAGAGAGACAGACAGACAGAGAAAGACAGAGACGGACGGAGAGAAACGGAAAGAGAGAGAGACAGAGACAGAGAGAAACAGACAGGCAGAGAGAGAGAGAAGACAGAGAAAGAGAAAGAGAGAGACAGAGACAGACAGAGACACAGAGAGAAGGGGAAGAAAGGCGTGCTCCAGAAATAATTACACATATTTTATAATGCTTTTGATCCCATAAACTGTGGCCGGGGGTATACTTTGAAAACAACAACAAGAACAACAACAACGACGACGACGACGACGACGACGACAACGACGACGACGACAACTACAACAACAGCAACAGCAACAAGAGCAGCAGCAGCATTCGCTTACGGATTTCTAGAAAATAAGATGTTATGAAGTATAGTCAACATCAACCGGCTCTCACTGCACGTGGAGAGATGCAGAAAAGCGTTAGTTAACAACAGGAGAAAACAGCAGCTGACACGTCTTGGGGAAAATAGACGTCTTCCTGAAAACTGGGGATCGCTACTTCACCTGAAAAGAAAGACATACGAAAAAGGAAAAACACGAACAAAACAAAACAAGCCAACAAACACGGGCCAAGGCACCGTCCCTGGAAATCTTTTTTTCTTTTTTTCGTACTTTAAGTTTTAGGGTACACGTGCACAATGTGCGGGTGTGTTACCTATGTATCCATGTGCCATGTTGGTGTGCTGCACCCATTAACTCGTCATTTAGCATTAGGTGTATCTCCTCATGCTATCCGTCCCCCCTCCCCCCACCGTCCCTGGAAATCTTAAGTGAGCAAAGTATTAGTTTTCAGAAAGCGTTTCTATTTCGGGCAAATACTGAGAAGGCCCAGACTAGAGCTGTGACGCCGTTCCCATTGTGAAACTCTGCTGGCCGGAGGGAGGGAGGGAGGGAGGGAGGGAGGGAGGGAGGGGAAACTAAAACATCATGATAAAAGGTGATTGAGACCCAGCCAGGGTGAAGCTTTCCCAGGGAGGGAGGCCTGAGGAGGGGAGCGGGGGGAGAAACCCCACAACTGCAGACCCGCCCGCTTGCCCACGCGGGTCAGGGGCTCCGCCATCGGCGGCCCAAGCTGCCTCTGGGGAAGTGGGACCGTGCCGCCCCCATCTTCAAAAACGGTGGCCACTGAGTGAGGCCTGACGCCCACCGATGCAAATGTCAGCCTGGCAAGCATGAGATCGCCGGCAAGGGGTGGGGGAAGGGGAGAGAAGACCGAGGCACACCGGGGTGGATCCGGAAAGTTTCCAAGCAGGGTGTTGGGAGGCGGGGGGGCAGGGGTTTGGGGGGCAACCCACCTAACTGACTCACTAAATGAACGTAACGGGACGTGGGTAGTGGGGGAGCCGTGGGGGCGACTCGAAAATTAAACTAAAGCCCAAGTCGAAGAGTCTATGCGCACGAAAGAAACCAAAACACAAAGAAAACTAAAGCGCCGATCAAAGAACAATAGGGCCCCCGCCAGGGCGGATGTTCCCTAGGCAACGAGGGAGAGAGGGAGGGGCCTCCGGAAGGGAGAGAGAGAAACCAGTTGCCCCAGGCTCGGTGAAGTCGGCGAGACCTCCCTCCGCGTCACGTCGACTTCCCATAACAGTGGCCGCTAGGTGATGCCCGAAGACAACCGATGCCCGCAAGTGTCAGTCAGCACGGAAGAGAATTTATGTATTTATTTATTTATTATTTATTTATTTATTTATTTATTTATTTATTTATTTAGAGACAGAGTCTCACTCACTCTGCAGCCTGGGCTGTAGTGCAGTGGCGCGATCTCGGCTCACTGCAGCCTCCGCCTCCCAGGTTCCAGCGATTCTCCCGCCTCAGCCTCCCGAGTAGCTGGCATCACAGGCACCCGCCCCACCCACCGCTCCAGACTCAGTTTTGTATTTTTAGTAGAGACGGGGTTTCGCCGTGTTGGCAAGGCTGGTCTCGAACTCCCAACCTCAGATGATCCACCCGCCTCGGCCTCCCAAAGTGCTGGGATGACAGACGTGAGCCACCACGCCCGGCCTTAACTGTTTCTTTTTAAGTCGAGGAGCTTATCAGGGAACTAGGAGAAGTACAGACGCCACACGTGACAGAGAGAAACGTCTGAAAACGCCCCTCGCATCCAAGTGGGGACCCGGCCTCGACCTCCCGAAATCATACACCGAGTGGGGAAGCCCAGCAAGGCCCGTCTGTCCACATTCCTCTCGGCCCCTCGAAGCACCTAAGCCCGCGCTTCTCACTTTCATGGAAGGGGCAGGGCCCTCCCCGGCACGGGGCGTCTGACAGACTGACAGAGAACGAGACAGACATAGAAAGACAGAGATGGATGGGGAGAGATAGAGAGAAACAGACAGAAAGAGAGAGAGAGACAGACAGACAGACAGAGAGAGAGAGAGAGAGACGCAGAGAAAGAGAGTAAGACAGAAGATAGGCACACGGAGAGAGACAGAAGGACAGAGAAAAAAGAGAGACAGACAGACAGAGAAAGAGACATACAGAGAAAGACAGTGACGGACAGACAGAGAAAGAGATAAACAGACAGAAAGAGAGAGACACAGAGAGGGAGAGGGAGAGAGAATCAGAAAGGGAGGGAGAGAGAGAGACAGATGGACAGGCAGAGAAGAGCCAGAGAGAGACAGACAGATGGACAGGCAGAGAAGGAGAGTAAGACAGAAGAGAGACACAGTGAGAGAGACAGGCCGAGAGAGAGAGAGACAGAGAGAAAGAAAGAGAGAGACAGACAGAGAAAGACAGAGATGGACAGAGAGAAACAGACAGAAAGAGAGAGAGACACACAGAGAGAGAGCGAGAGAGAGAGAGAAACAGAAAGGGAGGGAGAGGGACAGACAGACAGGCCGAGAAGGAGAGACAGACAGAAGATAGGCACAGAGAGACACAGAAAAAGAAAGAGAGAGGCAGATAGAGAAAGAGACAGACAGAGAAAAACAGAGAGAGACGGAGAGAAACAGACAGAAAGAGAGAGAGAGAGAAACAGACAGGAAGGGAGAGAGAGAGACAGACAGACAGACAGGCAGAGAAAGAGAATAAGACAGAAGACGGACACAGTGAGACAGGCGGGGAGAGAGAGAGAGAGAGAGAGAGACAGAGAAAGAGACAGACAGAGAAAGACAGAGACAGACAGAGAGAGAAAGGGAGAAACAGACAGAAGAGAGAGAGAGAGACAGAGAGAGAGAAATAGAACGGGAGGGAGGGAGAGAGAGAGAGAGAGAGAGAGAGACAGACAGACAGACAGACAGAGAAGGAGAGTAAGACAGAAGACAGCCACAGTGAGAGAGGCAGGCAGAGAGAGAGAGAGAGAGAGAGAGAGAGAGAGAGAGAGAGAAAGAAAGAGAGAGACAGACAGAGAAAGACAGAGATGGACAGAGAGAGACAGAGAGAAACCGAGAGAAAGAGAGAGACAGACAGAGAAAGAGACAGACTGGCAGAGAGAGAGAGTCAGACAGAAGATAGGCAGAGAGAGAGAGAGACAGAGAGACACGGAAAGAGAAAGAGAGGGGCAGACAGACAGAGAAAGAGACAGAAACAGACAGAAAGAGAGAGAGAGACACAGACAGGCAGGGAGAGAGAGACACAGACAGACAGGCAGAGAAAGAGAGTAAGACAAGACAGATACGGTGAGACAGGCAGAGAGAGAGAGAGAGAGAGAGAGGCAGAGACAGAGAGAAAGAAAGAGACAGACAGGCAGACAGACAGAGAAAGAGACAGAGAGAGAAAGAGAGGAACAGAGAGAGACAAGAGAGAAACAGATAGAAAGAGAGAAGGTCGTAGCCTAGGAGTGATACGGTGCCTTTTGTTTCATTTTCTCTTTCTTTTCTTTGCTTTTTTTCTTTCTTTCACTTATTTATTAATTTATTTGGAGACCGAGTCTCACTCTGCCGCCCAGGCTGTAGTGCAGTGGCGCGATCTTGGGTCACCTCAACCTCCGCCTGCCAGGTTCAGGCCATTCTTCCGCCTCGGCCTCCCGAGCAGCTGGGAGTACAGGCGCCTGCCCCACCGCGCCCGACTCCGGTTTCGTATTTTCACTAGAGACGGGGTTTCACCACGTTGGCCAGGCTGGTCTCGAACTCCTGACCTCGGGATGACAGACGTGAGCCACTGCGTTCAGTGTACAGTGCCATTTCTTAGAAATCACTCACGGGAACACATAGTTATAGGTCATGTGTAGAGATGTTTTTAATGTATTTGTGTGTGTGTGTATGTATGTATGTATGTATGTATGTATGTATGTATGTATGTATTTATTTATTTATTTATTACGCGGGGAGGTGGGGGGACGGAGTTTCGCTCTTGCTGCCCAGGCTAGAGTGCAATGGCATAGGGGACACAAGGAGTCAACCTACGGCAGAGAGGACAGACACATCATTCAGAGCGTAAGGGCCTCAGCGAAAGGTGGCAGGGCCCGCGCTTTTAAAGGCTGAGATCCCGGCGGCGCAGGCCTGTCGTCCCAGCACTTTGGGAGGCCCAGGAGGGCGGATCACTTGAGGCCAGGAGTTCGATACCAGGGTGGCCGACAAGAAGAAACCCCGTCCCTACTAAAAATAGAAAAATGAGCCAGCTGTGGTGGTGCGTGCCTGTCATCCCAGCTACCGAAGAAGAATCACTGGAACCAGGGAAGCAGAGCCTCTCCTGTCAGTGGCTGACTACCCAGGGTGTGGGGGAGCGAATACTGGGGTAGTTCGGGAAGGCAGAGGCAGCTCTAAAAGCATAGAAAAGGATGCTTAACTCATTTTAAATATATTTTTAATGGACAAATAATAACGGCGTACACGTATGAGGTATATCGTGATAGTTCGATCTACGTATACATTGTAGAAAGACTCAATCAAGCTAAGCAACATATTCATCACCTCACCAACTTATGACCTTTTTGGGGGGAGAATATTACAAATCTATTCTTTTAGCAATTTTGAAGTCTATAGCACATTATGATTATTATTAACTGTGGACGCAACTCATTTTCTTGCTTCCTATCCTATGGGCTACTGGAAATTGTATCAGTCCTTCAGTTTTCTACCCGTATGTCCCATAGTATCGGGGCTTTCTTGCAGCATTTCTAGGATATCTGTGGAGACAAAGTACAGTTGAAGGTAGAATGTGTTTTCTCTGCATTTGCTCTGACCTCCCAGAAACCTGTTCCATGACCACTCAAGATTAGGTGTTCAAGCCTGAAGTATTTGTTAGAGAAGGCATTTCACAACGCCTGGCATATCGATCAAAGCCACGTGTGTTCCTACAGCAGACACCGTTGAGGTGGGAGAAGCAGAAGTCCCTATTCCCAAGGAGAGAGACAGCATGGGCCCACGACTACCAGCTGGCTGAGCAACATAGAGTGGTTCCTCTTTAAAGGCTCGTGTGTAACCCGAGGTTTAAGGACAACCTGTATTCACGGGGTGTCAGTCTGGGGATTCTGTGGAAGGTTTTACGGAAAGCGATATGACGTGAACTTTGAAGAACAGTGTGGCAGGCGAACAGGTAAAAAACACGGTGGACAAAGTTGTAAAGTTGTCGCCCGTAGAGTAGGAGGAAAATGACCTGGTCGAGCAGAGACTGCCCGCAAGGGAGCAACGGTTGGGGAAGGGGACAGGATCGTAGGTAAAATAGGGAGGCAGATAAGGATATCTAGTCTGAAGACCTTAGGAAAGGAAAATCACAGAGGACTAGAAAAAGCCTAAATCCCCACGACGGTGTACAAGGTCTCGCACGATGAAGCCCACCGTTTTCTCGTGAATGAGAGGAAGCTCTGAAAAGCCTGTGTCATCACAGGATGCAGTTGACAACCGGACAAAGAGGGAAGGTCCTGGCAGAGGACTTAGACGAGTGTTTCCGGTTGTCTTTCTGTGAGACATTTGCAGAGTCAGTCAGCATCCCTCAGCTGTGAAAACTATAATATGACAGGTATGATACTCTAGGGAGAGACACGAAGGGTGGTAAGAGAAGATCATTCGCAGCTGTGGAACCCTGGGCTTTGTGTGCAGTGAAACGCACAGACGATTCCATTCGACTCTCCACACCACCAACGAACCCTTCATTTTACAGGATCAGAGTAGCTAAGTAACTTTTGCAAGTGCGTCGGCTTGGAAAATGTTCAAAGAAAGGTGTGCCCGATTTCTAAGCCCGTCCTATTTCATCATGTCAGTTTCGCCCATCCTAGCCTAATAAGAAGGGTCGCTTCGGCATATTTATCACACACTTAGGTTCCAGAGCCCGTGCCAAGACTTAGAATAAAAGAATTTTAAGTGAGGTGCCTAGGAATCTGCGTGTTTAATACACACCCTAGATGGTTAGTAGGATCAAGTCATTTTGGGGAATCCCTGCAATGTGTCACACCGCCTTGAGAAAAGGCATAAGGTTGGAGAGGAAAGGGGAGGGATGGAAAGAGGTGAAGGAGGTAGTATTGACAGGATTTGACCGATCGCAGGAGAAGTGAAGTCTTCAGTCTCTGACTAGCATTTCTGTCTGAAGTTTTGTCAGTGTAGACCCCCGCCCAGCAACAAAATCCTCCTCTAATCGGGCCAAAAGTAGCGAGTGGCCATTCTGCCACGCTCTCTCGGGTGTGAGCATCCCAGGAGAGTTGTAGCCAGGACACAGCAGCATGCCGGTGTGCCGCTCTGGTCGCATACGTTAGAGATGATTTTCATGACACTCACAGGTAAAAAGAAACGTAAAAGGTTTCTGGGAGAGAAGCCGACCATCACGTTCCTGTTTTCAGAACAGAAAAATCGCCGTCATCGTTCGGTTCATTTAAAAAATAACGATGCTGTATTTAAGGAGAGAGTTTCTCGGAGCAAGAAGTGATGTTAAATGTTTAAAGATTTTAAATCGACAAACTAGGCTACAGTAAATCCTTTTACTTTTGGAACAGCGAGCCATTCTCCTCGAGCTCTTCGGGTCCTGAGTGACTCACCACGTTCAGCATAGATAAATGCCTTCCGTCCTTCAGTGAAGACACTGCCGATGGTAGGCAGAATAATGGTTCCTCAACTATGTCCATACCCTTATCCCTGGGACCTGTGGATATGTTACTTTAAATAGCAAAGAGAACTTAACAAATGTGATTAGGTATTTTGAGACAGGAAGAGAAGCCCAGATTATCCAGGTGGGCCCAATAGAATCACAAGAGTCCTTATAATAGAGGGCAGGTGAGCAAGAATCAAAGAAAGAGACGCAATAATGGAAGCAGAGGTCAGGGTGCCGTGATTGCTAGAATGGGGTCACAGGCTAAGACACGCAGATAGCCTCTAGCAGCTGGAAAAGTAACAGCCATCGATTCTTTCCTAGAGTCTCCAGAGGAATGCAGCTCTGCTGACACCTGTTTTAGCCTAGAGAGACTAATTTTGGGTTTGTCATCTCCAGAACTATAAGGTAATACATTTTGATTGCCGTAAGCCACCCATTTTACGGTAATTTTGTGACAGTAGCAATAGGAAACTCATAACACCGTCATCAGGTGGCTTTCGTGTGTTATTTCCACGATGAGCAGGAAGGCTCTTGTATCCAAGAGGGATCCTTAGCAAAAACCAGCAGGGAGGCAAAACCGAGACCCAAGGTCAAAGTTGACTGTGTCGACCTTGACTTAGAACGCATTTCTGGGTGAAGAAGCCCTAACGTCTTCCTTTGACTCTGAAACCCATGGAGTTTCTGTTCCTTATAACTGCCAGTGACAATGTTCCACCTCACCGTGCCTTCCCTATGGTCATTCACTCTTTTTTTATTCTTTTTCAGACGGGGTCTCTTACTGTCACCCAGGCTGGAGCGCAGTGCTACAGTACCGGTTCACTGCAGCCTCAAACTCGTGGGCTCGAGTGATCCTCCCGCCTCAGCCTCTGGAGTAGTCGGGACCACAGATAGGCACCACCACACCCGGCTAATTAAAACATTTTTTTGTTTTTTTTTTTTTTTTTTGTAGAGACGGGACCCTGCTCTATTGCCTAGGCTGGCCTTGAACTCCCGGCCTCAAGCAATCCTCCTGCCTAAGCCTCCCAAAGCACTGGGATCGCAAGCATGAGCCACCACGCCCGGTCCTCTCTTACTTCTCTTAACGCTACCCTGTCAGATATCCCCTGGGCCATTATCCCTCAGATATTGCAGCTTTTAGGGCCAGCTTCGGAGAGTCTTCCCCATGACATTTTTAGTCCATAAATCCTATTCTGAGGAAATTACAGTAACGCTTCCTAAAAATCATGCCACGAAATGGAACGTAGGCCAGGCACGGTGGCTCACACCTGTAATCTCAGCACTTTAGGAGGCCAAGGTGAGCAGATCGCTTGAGCTCAGGAGTTCGAGACCAGCCTGGGCAACGTGGCAAAACCCCATCTCTACAAAAAATACAAAAAAAAAAAAAAATGAGCTGGGCATGGTGGTGAATGCCTGTAGATCCAGCTACTCAGGAGGTTGAGTTGAAAGAATGGCTTGAGCCCCAGAGGCGGAGACCGCAGTTGCAGGAGCCAGTTGACAGAGCGAGAGAAGGTCCAAAAAAAAAAAAAAAAAAAGAAAAGAACAAAGAAAGAACAGACCCCAATACCGCATTGTCGCTGAACGTTCCCCCAAAAGGCCAGAAACCCCCTGACTCAGGTCAAGGAGGTGGTGTTTCATTTTATCTCTCTCTCTCTCTCTCTCTCTCTCTCTCTCTCTCTCTCTCTCTCTCTCCCCTCTGTCTCTCTCTTTCTCCCCTAACTTTCATTTCTTGTTCAAGCATACCCGTGCAAGATTGTCACATAGGTACACTTCTGACTGGGGGGTTCAGTGTGCAGATGATTTCATCACCCGGATACTCAGCGCCGTACCCGACAGTTTTCGCGTTTTTTGTGTGTTTTGTCTTTTCCGGAAGCCGTCTCTCCTTCCACCCCTTCTCCCTCAAGTAGGCTCCCGCGTCTCTCGTTCCCCTCGTTCTGTCCATGCAGAAGTCTCATCTATAAGTTCCCACTTCTAGATGAGGGACGCTCCCCTCCGTCCCCACCCCGCACCCCCTCCCCCCACACACCCTCATTCCCGCACCCCCCCCTCCTCAAACGCAAGAAAGGGAGAAAGACAGAAATGAAAGTAAGAAGTGAGCCTCCAAGGCGGTGGAGGCGGGGGATCACAAAGGGTGAGCAAGCGATGGGGGTCGGGAGATATCTTGGCCGAGCTATGAAAAATAGGGGACCCACTTTCCAGCCCCACCACACCCCCTATTCCTCAACCGCAGTCAGCCTCTGGGTGGGGTTGCGCCCGTCAAAGCTTCTGAATGGAGAGAAGCCCAAGGCTATGGAAGGCATCAGCTCCAACTCCAGGAAGGGAATAGGGCTCTGTGCATATGAATGGGGCTCTAGAAGGCGGTGCCGCGGCGCCCAAAGCGATGCGCCTAGCCTCGCCTCGCCTGGCCCAGAGCGAGACTCCGTCTCCAAATAAACAAACAAATAAATAAATAATAAAAAAAATCATCAATAAAAAGAAAGAAAGAGAGAGAGAGAAAGAAAGGAAAGAAAGAAAGAAAAGAAAGAAAGAAAGAAAGAAAGAAAGAAAGAAAGAAAGAAAGAAAGAAAATAAAGAAAGAGAGAAAGAAAGAGAGAAAGAAAGAAAGAAAGAAAGAAAGAAAGAAAGAAAGATAAAGAAAGAATCAGTACAGCGGTCGTGGTCGTGAATCATTCCCCGGAGTCCAGGCGCAGTGGCTCACGCCCGTCACGCCAGCACTTTGAGTCGCCGGATCAGGAAGGTTGCCACAAAATGATGAGACCCCGTCTGTGGAAACACATTCAAAATTGAAGGCCGGGCGTGGCGGCTCACGCCTGCCATCCCAGCACTTCGCGAGGCCGGGGAGGGCGGATCACCTGAGGTCGGGAGTTCGAGACCAGCCTGACCAACACGGAGAAGCCCCGTCTCTACTAAAAATACCAAATCAGCCAGACGTGGTGTCGCATGCCTGCAATCCCAGCTACTCGGGAGGCTGACGCAGGAGGATCGCTTGAACCCGGGAGGCAGAGGTTGCGGTGAGCCAAGATGACGCCATCGCACTGCAGTCTGGGCAACAAGAGCGAAACCCCGTCTGTCTGTCTCGGGAAAAAAACAAAATTAAAAATGATCTGGGCACAGTGGCGCGTGCGTGCGGTCTCAGGGACTGTACTCTGGAGGCTGAGGTGGAAGGATCGGTTGAGCCCAGGAGCGTCCACGCTGCAGTGAGTGAGTTACGATGGCACCACTGCCAGGGTGACAGAGTGAGACGCCGTCTCTCAATCAGTCCATCCATCAGATGACTGGAAGGCGCTCTCTGCGCCTTACTTTCAAAGGGTGTATCTTTAGGCCCAGCAGGCACGGTGCCTCACGCCAGTCATCCCAGCACTGTGGGAGGCCGAGGTGGGAAGAAAGAAGGAAGGGAGCGAGGGAGGAAGGGAGGAAGGAAGAAAGTCAGGAAGGCAGTCAGGCAGGAAAGAAAGAAGAAAGGAGGAAAGAAAGAAAGAAAGAAAGAAAGAAAGAAAGAAAGAAAGAGAGAAGAAAAAAGAAGAAAAGAGAAGGGAAGAAAAGAAAAGAAAAGAAAACGGGGAGGGGGCATATCTCCTTGACCGGTGACTGCCCAGGATACAGTGGGTCACGGCTGACTGAAGCCTCGACCTGTGGGGCCTCAAGTGATCTCCTCCTTATCTCAGCCTCCCGCGTAGCCGCGAGTACAGGCGGGCATCACCCCGCACAACTCATCTTCTAATAATATCATGATTTTACGGTATGGCGACAGAGTCTCGCACCGTCACCCGGGCTGGATGGCCGTGGCACGATGTCAGCTCACCGCAAGCTCGGCCTCCCCGGTTGAAGCCACTGG
The DNA here is from genome assembly GCF_028878055.3 of Symphalangus syndactylus. NCBI lineage: Eukaryota > Metazoa > Chordata > Mammalia > Primates > Hylobatidae > Symphalangus > Symphalangus syndactylus. Next base: position 28,831,239 of record NC_072448.2, on the reverse strand, counting down.
CCCGCCGCAGTCTCCCGAGTAGTTGTGGTTCCAAGCCTATGCCACCAGGCCTGGCTAATTGTTCTAGATCTCATAGAGATGGGGTTTCGCCACGTCGGCCAGCCCGGTCTTGAACTCCTGGCCACGAGGGATCCACCCGCCTCGGCCTCCCAAAGCGCTGGAATGACAGGCGTGAGCCACCGTGCCCGGCCCAGAGAAGGGGTTTCATCAGCCGACGGGTGGAGGGTGGGGTGGGTTTTACCGAGCCTGCGTACCGTGCAAAGGATAAGTGAGTGTGGTTTGTGAACTAGATGCGGAAATTGTGTGTGTGTGTGTGTGTGTGTGTGTGTGTGTGTGTGTGTGTGTGAGAGAGAGAGAGAGAGAGAGACCAATCCCACCACGAGGACCCGGAAATGGTGTTTGATTTGGGTCCCCGTCTGGTCACCTGTCTGTCTGTAGATGACTGAGGATTCCACCAGTGAAGGTCAACAAGTATCTACGGGGCTGTTTCTCCCTCTCATGGGTCTCACTCATCTGTGTGGTGGAGAAAGGGAAGAAAGCAGGTTGTGATGGGAAGTCGTCTTCACGCCTGAGGAAGCTGCAGGCAGGCTGACCGGAAGGAGGGCATCGTATGTGCCATTTCCATACCCGGGCCCCCTTCACAAGGCTGGGGCTGCCAGTCCACCCTGTACGTCAACCCACCCCCAAGAACAGCACGGTCCGGGGTGGTCCAGTCTCATCCCATCCGGCCCACCCGGGGAAGTCTCCGCCGGAGGATTCGAAAGCAGCGTCAACACGGTTCCCCTGGGGTCGCCCGGGAAAGGCCAGCCTGGGGAGGGTAGCGGGACGCGATCGTGGGGCGGGCATCCGCCTCAGAGCTCCCCGGAAGGTGGCAGGTAGCCGGTGGGGGACGCCGAGGCAGAGACGTGTGGCAGGAGATAGACCTGGAAGCCGGGGGGAGAAGCGGGGACGTGGGGAGAGGGAAGGAGGCCCTCGGGAGGATTTAGCACCGAGAACCCACTCAGCCAAGCTCCCTCCGTCTTCTCGGGTCCAAGGTCCACCCTGGGAGACGGCAAGAGAAAGGTTCACTCGGCGGTTCTCGTCTTTCTCTTTATTTTTTTCATCCTTTCCATGTTACAAGGGATGCTCATTTCAACAACCAGACGGTGGAGGTGACGGGAGAAACGTCAAGGCCAGGAGTTTGAGACCAGCGTGAGCAACAGAGCAAGACAAGTAGGAGAGCCCAGCTGAAAAAAATGAAAAAGAAGGAGGAGGAGGAGGAGGAGGAGGAGGAGGAGGAGGAGGAGGAGGAGGAGAACATGGGGGGTGGGGGTGGGGGAGGAGAAGGAAAGAAAAGAAAAACGAAAAAAAAAAAAAAAAGAGAAGCAACCACCAAGAAAGTTAAAATTCTCCAACGGTCGGAAGTTGAAGACGAGACTGACCAAGATGGAGAGACCCCGCGTGTACCGAAAATAGGAAAATTAGCCGGGCATGATGGCGCATTCCCGTCACCCGGGAAGGCTGAGGCAGGAGAATCAGTCGAACCTAGGAGGCGGAGGTTGCGGTGAGCCGAGATCGCGCCATCGGACTCCACCCTGGGCGACAAGAGTGACACTGCGTCTAAAGAAAAAAAAAAAGAAAAAGAAAGAAAGAAAGAAAGAAAGAAAGAAAGAAAGAAAGAAAGAAAGAGAGAGAGAGAGAGAGAGAGAGAGAGAGAGAAAGAGAAAGGAAGGAAGGAAGGAAGGAAGAAAGAAAGAGAAAGAAAGAGAAAGAAAGAAAGGAAGGAAGGAAGAAGGAAAGAGAAAGAAAGAAAAAGAAAGAAAGAAAGAAAGAAAGAAAGAAAGAAAGAAAGAAAGAAAGAAAAGGCAGATTGGTGAGATTGGTGGGGTGCGTCTCAACGTTTTATTTGTTTGCAGTCGCCGTAGTACAAACGGAAAGAACAGTGGCCGCTAGGTGATGCCCGAAGACAACCGATGCCCGCAAGTGTCAGTCAGCACGGAAGAGAATTTATTTATTTATTTATTTATTTATTTAGAGACAGAGTCTCACTCACTCTGCAGCCTGGGCTGTAGTGCAGTGGCGCGATCTCGGCTCACTGCAGCCTCCGCCTCCCAGGTTCCAGCGATTCTCCCGCCTCAGCCTCCCGAGTAGCTGGCATCACAGGCACCCGCCCCACCCACCGCTCCAGACTCAGTTTTGTATTTTTAGTAGAGACGGGGTTTCGCCGTGTTGGCAAGGCTGGTCTCGAACTCCCAACCTCAGATGATCCACCCGCCTCGGCCTCCCAAAGTGCTGGGATGACAGACGTGAGCCACCACGCCCGGCCTTAACTGTTTCTTTTTAAGTCGAGGAGCTTATCAGGGAACTAGGAGAAGTACAGACGCCACACGTGACAGAGAGAAACGTCTGAAAACGCCCCTCGCATCCAAGTGGGGACCCGGCCTCGACCTCCCGAAATCATACACCGAGTGGGGAAGCCCAGCAAGGCCCGTCTGTCCACATTCCTCTCGGCCCCTCGAAGCACCTAAGCCCGCGCTTCTCACTTTCATGGAAGGGGCAGGGCCCTCCCCGGCACGGGGCGTCTGACAGACTGACAGAGAACGAGACAGACATAGAAAGACAGAGATGGATGGGGAGAGATAGAGAGAAACAGACAGACAGGGAGGGAGAGAGACAGACAGACAGACAGAGAGAGAGAGAGAGAGAGAGAGAGAGAGACGCCACATGACAGATAGGACCGGAGCGTACCGTGACTCACAGGTGTCGTCACAGCACTCTGGGAGGCCGACGTGGGAGGATCGCTGGGGCCTAACAGTTTGAGATCACGTCGACATGTGAGAAGACACCTGCAATAATAATAATCACAGAAGTTTAAAAAGAGATTCTATGTGCCCAGAGCGTGGACAACAAAGCGAGAGTACATCCGTACTAAAAAGAAGAGGACTGATAGGCAGGCAGGCAGGCAGGCGGGCACGCAGGCAAATATAGAATGAGCCAGGTGCAGTGTCTCACGCCTGTAATAGCAGCAGTGTGGGCGGCCGAGGCAGGCAGGCGGATTGCTTGAGAACAGGAGTTCGAGATCGGCCTGGGCAACCTGATAGAACCCCGAACCCCATCTCGCTCACATACCTACATACACAGCTACCTACCTACGGAAAACATGAGAAACAACATAAAAGTCAACCGGTGTGGTGGTGCGTGCCTGTAGTCCCAGGTAATGGGGATGGGAGGGATCAGAGGCAGGACGACCTCTTCTCGGTCGGTCCAAAGCGTGGAGGCTGGGGTGATCCTGGGCGACAGAGACAGAGGAAGACCGTGCCAGTAAGTAAGGAAGAAAGTAAGGAAGTGAGTAAATACATAAGCAAGCAAGCCTGCAAACGATGAACGTGACGGCGACATAGAATAACCCATGAGAATACACAAGCAAATAAGAGGGCACGCATAAAGCTAAAAGGTAGTGAAGATCACAATCAATCGTTTTCACCCCACCCCACCCCACCCCACCCCACCCCACCCCACCCCACCCCACCCCACCTCACCCCACCTCACCCCACCTCACCCCACCTCACCTCACGTAAGCTGGAGTGGAAGTGCGCGATCGCAGCCCACGTTAGCCTCTGCCTCCCGGGCTTAAGAGATCCCCGTAGTCCTAGCTACTGGGGAGGCTGAGGTCACCAGAGCCCAGAGTGAGAAGATCAGGCAGGCCAATGAAGAAAAGACAAAAAATAAACCAAAGTAAATATAAAAAATAATAAATAAC
>NC_072448.2:28785000-28815000 GCF_028878055.3 Symphalangus syndactylus | reverse complement strand
CCAGGCGGCCCGAACCCTTGCCACGCAAACGCGGGCGCCGGCACCGGTCGCGACTCGGCACGGGAGCGGGCGGAGAGCCGGCTCGACGGCGGAGAGGGGTCACGCGCCGGACGGAACGCCGCGCACACCCCACCGCTCGCGGCACAGCCTCCGAACCGCTAGGACGCCGGGCCCGGCCCGGCGGGATCCTCCCCCGACTCGGAAGGGGGAGGCGCGGGCCACAGTAGGCGACGAGCCACGCTCGGCCCCCACCACCGCGGTCGGGGGCCGGCGGAACCCTCGCTCTCCCCCCCCTCACCCCACCGAGGGGGGAAGCGGAGGAGGGTCCGCCGCGAGCGAGTCGCTACGGCAAGCGCTACCATCACGCACAGAGAGAGGCGGCGGGCCGGGGGATCCGGTACCCCAACGCACGCCTCTCGGATCGCTAGAGAAGGCTTTCTCACCGAGGGCGGGTCACTCTCCCCACCCGCCAGTCGCCCCTCGTCGGGCCCGCGGAGGCGCTCGGGGACGCCCGGGGATGGGAGGGAGGGGCCTGCGGTAGGAGGAAACGCACAGCCGCGTGCGGCAACCTCGAGCGTTCGCGGTCAGGGCGGGGGGGGGGGGGGGGGGAGACCCGGCTGGTGCGCATGCGCGCAACCCCCCGAGGCCCCGCCCCCCTTCCCACCTCCACCGGCCTCCTTCCTTCCGAGGCGAAGCGCCTCCGAAGTCAACCCACACACGGCCGGTCAGAGGCGGGACGGCAGCCCCTCGGCGGCCGGCCGGCGCACGCGTCACCGGCCCGAGAGCCCACCGCGATCGCTCACACGGGCCCCGCGCGCACCCGCCAGGGGGGAAGCACGGGACACGTGCGCTCGCCGGACCACGCGGCGCCCTTCCCCGCGTGGGAGGGGCGCGTCTCACTCCACCGCCTCGACCCCCCGACACCGACGAGCTCCCTCAGGACCCACGCGCGGACGCCGCGGCGGCGACCGGAAGAGGGGGCGCCGGGGGCGGGAAAGACACACCACCGCTCGGCCTCGGGCACCTGAGGGACAACCCGGAGCGCTCCAGGAGCACCGCAAAGGCCCAGGCGGAGCCCACGCTCGCGCGACCCCCAAGAGGGCAGCACGACGGGCCGGCGGGACGGCACCCCACCGCCGCGGAGGGGGGCCGCCCGCGAGTCGACAAGCACAGGAGGCGAGAGCGAGGGGTGCCCGCCGCGTCAGAGGACCCCGCCGACCCACGCCGCGTGGCGGAAGGCAGGGACGGGACAGCGAGGTCGGGCCGGGTTCCGCGCCCCTCGCCTTCCCCAGCGCACCACCCGCAGGCGGGGAGGAGAGACGAGGGGCCCCCGCGGGCGGAGTGAGAAGAACGGTCCCATTCGCCACGAATGTCCGCCCCTCGCCCGTCGCGGCTCGGACCCTGCCCGGGAGAGCATGACGCCACCACATCGATCACGAGGAGCCCCCCCCAAGGAGCGGGAGGCGGCCAGCCGGCCAGCCAGCGAGCCGATCAGCCCGGCCGTTCCCCGCTCTGGGGGGGGGGGAGGGGCGGCGGACAACCCAGCGGAAACGAGGACGCCTGACACGCGCGGCACGGAGCCAACGGGGTGGGGTTGTCACGGCCGCCCCGGGTGCCCGCAGCGGGGAGCGCACGGGGGCAGGGTAGCCCTCGCCGCCTTCCCCGCCGCCCCCAGGCGGGGGGTCAGAGACCCGGACCCGGGCCGGCACCGGGGGGCGGGAGTCGGGGCGCTCGGATGCACGAGAGAGCAGCAGGCTCACGGGCCCCAGCAGGCGGCTCAAGCAGGAGCAGGGCCGGCTAGCCGGGTCACCGGTAGGCCAGAGCCCCGCACGCATCCAGAGGCCCAACCTCTCCAGCGACAGGTCGCCAGAGGACAGCGTGTCAGCAATAACCCGGTGGCCCAAAATGCCGACTCGCAGTGAGAGATATACCTGCCCCGGGGGCAGGAGGGCGAGTCACCGACACCGCCGCCGGCCCAGGGGACCCACGACACGGACATCTGTCCCCAAAAACGCCACCATCGCAGCCAGACACGGAGCACCCCGGACCCTCTGGTCTACCCCAGGACACACGCGGGAGCAGCCCCGGGCCAGGGACGCCCTCCCGGCCACCCGTGCCACACGCAGGGGCCGGCCCGCATCTCCGGAGCGAGACCCGGAAGCATTTTCGGCCGGCCCCTCGTACGACCGGGACACGCGGGGGACCGAAGGCCGGCCGGGCGTGACCTCTCGGGGCCGCACGCGCGCTCAGGGAGCGCTCCCCGACTCCTCACGGGGACTCGCCAGAAAAGATGACTTGGCAGAGGGACCGCTCCCCGGCACCCGAGGGACGGGGGCAGGACGGTCCCCGGCTCCCCCACGGGGACGCGGAAACAAATTCGACCGCCGCCTCAGACGGCCAGGACGCGCGCGGGCCCGGCAAATGGCGTCCCCAGGCTCCCGGGCCACGCGCGGCCGGTCCCCGCGGGTCGCGGCTCGGGCCTCGGGAGCCGCGGCGTGCTGGTCGACCGGCCCGGGCAGTCCCCACACCCGGCTCGGGCTCAGAAGCGCAGCGACAGCCTCTCCCCCACATAAACCTGCACGCCCGAGCTCTGAGTCACAGGCGACGCGCCACCGCTCTGGCGCCACCGGGCCAGCCCGGCTGACGACCGCGGGCTTTCCGGAGCTCTGCCTCGCTCACAGCAGGGACGGTCCCCTCCTTCGGCAGCTGCCACCGCAGCTCCGGAAGCCCAGAGGACGGTATAAAAGCGGCCGCCAGATGGAGCCCGACAACCGTCGCCAACGTCAGCGAGAGCGATCCGGTCGGCAGGGCGGCCCGTGGACCGCAAAACCGAAACCGTGAGTCGAGAAGCTCTTCCCGGGGCCGAAAACGCAGCCCCTCTCCCCCATCTCCACAGAAACCGTCCCCAAAGCGCGTCTCCGCATCGACCGCGACAGAGTCAGAAGACAACTCACGGCGTCTGGGTGTTTGGAGATGCATCTCGGAGGGAGGGAGGGAGGGAGGGAGGGAGAGAGACAGGACAAACGAGGACTCGGTCGCGGGTCGTTGAGGACACAGGGAGACGCAGAATGCGTAGGCTCTTCGAGAGCCCACACAAAGGCAGACAGAGGAAGAGAAAGAGGGAGGGAGGGAGGCAGGGAGGGAAGGAGGAAGGGAGGCAGGGAGGGAACGCAGAAAAGAGACAGACGGTGAAAGGAAAGGAGGGAGGGAAGGGAGCGGGGAGGGAGGAAGAAAATGGAGAACACAGAGACCATTTAAAAATGATGAGTTCGTGTCCTTTGTAGGGACATGGATGAAACTGGAAAACATCATTCTCAGTAAACTATCGCAAGGACAAAAAACCAAACACCGCATGTTCTCACTCATAGGTGGGAATTGAACAATGAGAACTCATGGACACAGGAAGGGGAACATCACACTCCGGGGACTGTTGTGGGGTGGGGGGAGGGGGGAGGGACAGCATTAGGAGATACACCTAATGCTAAATGACGAGTTAATGGGTGCAGGAAATCAACATGGCATATGGATACATATGTAACAAAACTGCACATTGTGCACATGTACCCTAAAACCCTAAAGTATAATAAAAAAAAAAAAAAAAAAAAAAAAAAAAAAACGGAGACGAAGAAACAAAACTTCTTAAACATTCCATTTTACAAAGAGAGATAGAAAGGAAAGAAACATGAAAAAAGAGAGAAAGAACGAGGAAAGACACGAAGGCAAGAAGGGAAACACAAACAGAGAGGAAGGACAAAAGAAGCAAAGACAGGGAAGGAAACACACATAAAGCACGAAAGAAAAAAGAACAGAAAGAGGGAAAGGAAGGAAGAAGGAAGAAAAACGTAAGGAAGGAGAGAAAGGAAGAAAGGAAGGAAGAAAAGCATAAAGGAGAGAAAGAGAGCAGGAAAGAACACGGAGACAAACAGTCACAAACACGTTTATCTATTTATAAACGTGCATATATAACATTCTTTATACAGAAACAAATGTATGTGTTTCTATGTAACTGCTTATATATCGATATTTACTTATTTACGTAGAAGCACCCGTATCTGTATAGAATAGGTATATGTATTTATCGTATACAAATATGTTGACTTACACATCCACGTAAGCATCTGTATATACATAGACCCATCAACACAAGCACTCACGTTTATATATAAAAGTATAAAAACGTCTACATCTGTAAACGTACGTACATACATAGAAATGGAAAAAAAGACCTACCCTACGAGAAGTCAATAGGCCGGCGCGGTGGCTCACGCCCGTCATCCCAGCATTTTGAGAGGCCGAGGTGGGCGCATCACCTGAGGTCGGGAGTTGGAGACCAGCCTGACCGACACGGTGAAACCCCGTCTCTGCTAAAAATACAAAACTTCAGCCAGGCGTGGGGGTGCATCCCTGTAACCCCAGCTACTCAGGAGGCTGAGGCAGGAAAATCGCCGGAACCCGGGAGGCGGATGGTGCGGTGAGACAAGATCACGCCATTGCACTCCAGCCGGTGAAACAAGAGTGAAACTGTCTCAAAAAGACGAAACAGAAGAAAGAAAAAGAAAGGAAGAAAGAAAGAGAGAAAGAAAAAAGAAACAGAGAGAAAGAGTGAAAGAAAGAAAGAAAGAAAGAAAGAGAAAGAAAGAAAGAGAAAGAGAGAAAGAGAGAAAGAAAGAAAGAAAGAAAGAAAGAAAGAAAGAAAGAAAGAGGCTAGGCACGGTGGCTCACGCCGGTAATCCCAGCACTTTGGGAGGCCAAGGCAGGCGGATCACCGGAGGTTGGGAGTCTGAGACCAGCCTGACCAACGTGAAGAAACACCGTCTCTACAAAGAATACAAAATTAGCCGGGCATGGTGGCACACGCCTGTAATCCCAGCTACTAGGGAGGCAGGAGAGTCGCTTGAACCTGCGAGGCAGAGGTTGCGGTGATCCGACATCTCTAGCCTGGGCAACAAGAGTGAAACTCCGTCTCCAAAAAAAAAAAAAAAAAACGAAAAAAATGAAACAAGAAAGAAAGAAGAAAGAGAAAGAAAGAAAGAAAGAAAGAAAGAAAGAAAGAAAGAAAGAAAGAAAGAAAGAGGCTAGGCACGGTGGCTCACGCCGGTAATCCCAGCACTTTGGGAGGCCAAGGCAGGCGGATCACCTGAGGTTGGGAGTTTGAGACCAGCCTGACCAACGTAAAGAAACACCATCTCTACAAAGAATACAAAATTAGCCGGGCATGGTGGCACATGCCTGTAATCCCAGCTACTAGGGAGGCAGGAGAGTCGCTTGAACCTGGGAGACAGAGGTTGCGGTGAGCCGAGATCTCTAGCCTGGGCAACAAGGGTGAAACTCTGTGTCAAAAAAAATAAAGAAAAAGAAGATGAAAGAAAGAAAGAAAGAAAGAAAGAAGAAAGAAAGAGAGAGAGAGAGAGAGAAAGAAAGAAAGAAAGAAAGAAAGAAAGAAAGAAAGAAAGGAAAGAAAGAAGGAAAGAAAGAGAGAGAGAGAGAGAAAGAAAGAAAGAAAGGAAAGAAAGAAGGAAAGAAAGAGAGAGAGAGAGAAAGAAAGAAAGAAAGAAAGAAAGAAAGGAAAGAAAGAAGAAAGAATGAAAGAAAGAAAGAAAGAAAGAAAGAAAGGAAGAAAGAAAGAAGGAAAGAAAGAAAGAAAGAAAGAAAGAAAGAAAGAAAGAAAGAAAGAGAAGGAAAGAGGCCAGGCACGGTGGCTCACACCTGTAATCCCCACACTTTGGGAGGCCGAGGTGCTAGGATCACCTGAGGTCAGGAGTTTGAGTCCAGCCGCAACATGGAGAAACCCCGTCTCTACTAAAACTACAAAATTAGCCGGGCGTGGTGGTGCAGGCCTGTAATCCCAGCTACTCGGGAGGCTGAGGTAGGAGAATCGCTTGAACCTGGGTTGCGGAGGTTGCGGTGAGCCGAGATGGCGCCATTGCACTCCAGCCTGGGCAACGAGAGTGAAACTCCGTCTCCAAAAAAAACTAAAGGAAAAAATGAAACAAGAAATAAAGAAAGAAGAAAGAAAGAACGAAAGAAAGAAAGAAAGAAAGAAAGAAAGAAAGAAAGAAAGAAAGAAAGAAGAAAAGGCAAGGCAAATCTACCTGCTTTCACTACATCTGGGGAGAATCAGGAAAGTCACCACTAACAAGGCCTAAAGTGGGGCTGCCGTCTGTAAAACCCGAACAGAAGAGTCCACGCGGGTTAAAGACACGAAGAAAGACAAGGAAACAAAGGATCAAAGAGAAGAACCATCTGGCCCAGCCAGGGTCTGTCTCTGAGATTGTCTGGGCAACCAGGGAGTGGGACGGAGGGAGGGCGGTCCTCCGAGACTCCGTCTCAGAAATATAACTCATGATAATAAAAAAAGATTCAGTTACCAAAAAAATCACGCATCATTCGTAACGTGTTTGATGCCTCGAAAGGCGAGAGGCGTATGTGTATGTCACTGTGGGCTCGTTTTCTTTTTTTCCTCTTCTCCCGGAAACTCACTTTTTAATTATTTTGTTTCATTTCATTTTTCTTTTTATTGTTTTGAGACGGAGTCTCGCTCTGTCGGCCAGGCTGGGGTGCAGTGGCGCGATCTCGGCTCACTGCAACCTCCGCCTTCCAGGTTCAAGCGATTCTCCTGCCTCAGCTCGGCCTCCCGAGTAGCCGGGATTACAGACGTACAGCACCGCGCCCGGCTAATTTTGTGTATTTTGAGTAGAGACCGGGTTTCACCATACTGGCCCTGCTGGTCTGACCGCCTCGTGATCCACCGGCCTCGGCCTCCCGAAGTGCTGGGATGACAGGCTTGAGCCACGGCACAGGGCCTATTTATTTATTTTATTCTATTTTATTTTATTTTTATTTTCTTGATGGATTTTTATTTATGGGTTTATTTATTTTATTTTATTTTTCGGAGACGTAGTTTCGCTGTTGTTGCTCAGACCGGAGTGCAATGGCGCGATCTCGGCTCACCGCAACCTCCGCCTCCCGGGTTCAAGCAATTCTCCTGCCTCGGCCTTCCTAGCAGCTGGGATTACAGGCATGTGGCACCACGCCGGGCTAATTTTGTATTTTCAATTGAGACGGGATTTCTCCATGTTTTTCAGGCTTGTCTCCAACTCCCGACCTCAGGTGACGCGCCCAGCTCTGTCTCCCAAAGTGATGGGATTACAGGCATGAGCCGCCGTGCCCGGCCTATTGTATTGTATCGTATTGTATTGTATTGTATTGTATTGTATTGTATCGTATCGTATCGTATCGTACCGTACCGTACCGTACCGTACCGTACCGTACCGTACCGTACCGTACTGTATGGTGTTGACTTATTTTATTTATTTAGTTTTATGTTATTTTCTTTGTTTGTTTGTTTTGGCCTGACCAAACGTCCATCAGACCCAGTCGTCGAAGTGGCGCTTCCCTTGGCAACAAGGGAGGGAGGAAGTTGGAGATGAGGGTGGGGGCGGTGGAGAAGACACAGTTGCCCCAGGCTGTGCGCAGGCGGCCTGAGATTCCTTCCTCTGTGAGGCCTCCCTTTTCAGAGTAACAGTGGCCGCTAGGTGATGCCCGACGTCTACCAATGAGAGTGTCAGCCCGGAATGAATTGGGATCGCCTGGAGGGGGATGGGGGAGGGGGAAGGATGGAGGCCCCCACAGCACAGTGGGTCACCGCGCCCTCCCAGGCGATCCCCACAACTACTCGACCAGGGACTCTGGGGGGAGGCAGCCTGAGCCCCCACCCATCGGATCATCTGGAACTTCCGTCCAGAGACCAGAGACCGACTGGGAATTCTCTCCCTCAAGGTCCAAATCGAAAAGAATCACTGGCACAGACACCGGGACTGAGGCCATTTCTAAAAGACTGGTTTCTGCGTTTTTGGTATATCCGTGTATGTCTGTAACACAAAATTACTTATTTTAAACGATTTTTGTCCTCCTGACGTGTACGGTCCTGTGGTAGACAGACCAGGGGACTCCTCAGCTCAGAGTCCGTGAGGCCAGAAGGTGACGTCCTAAATTTCTATTTAGAATGAATTTAAGCACACCAGCCAAGCACTCTGCCGTGAAACTGTCGGCGGGAAGACAAGCGGGTGGGGGCGGGGGGGAGGTGGGGAAGCCGGGCGCGGTAGGTCCACGCCTGTCATCCCCGCAGTTTTGGGAGGCCAAGGGCAGGTGGATCCCTCGATCCAAGCCTTTGGCAACGTGGCGAAACCTCGTCCCTAAAAAAAAACACAAAAACTAACTGGTTTCATAACTTGGACTCCAAGTTAATAAATAGATAAATAGGCCGGGGGCGGTGGCTCACGCCTGTCATCCCAGCACTTTAGGAGGCCCAGACGGACGGATCACGGGGTCAGGAGATCGAGACCATCGTGGCTACCGCAGTGAAACCCCGTCTCTACTCAAAATACAAAAAGTTAGTCAGGCGCGGTGGCGGGCGCCTGTAGTCCCAGCTACTTGGGAGGCTGGGGCAGAAGGTCGTGAACCCGGGAGGCAGAGCTTGCAGTGAGCCGAGATCGCGCCGCTGCACTCCAGCCTGGGCAACAGAGCGAGAGTCTGTCTCGAAAAGAAACAAACAAATAAATAAATAAATAAATAAATAAATAAATAAATAAATGTCAGTAAATACATGGATTAAAATTGAAAACTAAAAAAAAAAAAAAAAAAAAATGTAGCCGGCCGGGCGCGATGGCTCACGCCTGTCATCCCAGCAATTTGGGAGGCCGAGGCGGGCAGATCAACTGGGGTCGCCAGTTCGTTCGAGACCAGCCTGACCCACATGGAGAAATGCCGTCTCTACTAACAATACAAAATCAGCCGGGTGTGGTGGCCCATGCCTGTAATCCCAGCTACTCAGGAGGCTGAGGCAGGAGAGTCACTTGAACACGGGAGGTGGAGGTTGCGGCGAGCCGAGATGGTGCCATTGCACTCCGGCGTGGGCACCAAGAGTGAAACTCCTTCCCCCGCCCCCCAAAAAATTAAGTGCTGTGTTCTGTTATTTTTGCTTCCTACCCTGAGAAGAACATAATACAGCTGTTGTCTGCCTGCCTGCCTGCCTGCCTGCCTGCCTGCCTGCCTGCCTGCCTGTGACAGGGCCTCACTGTCTTTCGCCCAGACTGGAGTGCAGTGACACCATTCATTATGGCTCACTGGCTGCAGCCTCAACCTGCCCAGGGTTAGGCGATTCCTCAAGGGATCCTACGGCCTCGGCCTCCCAAAGTGCTGGGGTTGCAGGCGTGAGCCACCAGCACCCGGCCCGAGTTAATACGTCTTGTCTCACTACGTCTTAACCACACACCCATGAAGGACTCAAGTCAAGAGAGAGTCGGCAAGAGACTCTCAGCATTCTCTTCCGAAAGCACGTGTGTCCCGAGCTCCTGTGGTTTTAGGTGGCCACGCGTAGAGGAGAGATTTCCAATGTTTCCAGAGCGGTGCGAGCCACAGCCATTCGGGGCATCCGAGCCGGAGATGGGGTTTCTGACAGCGACTTGAGGGCCAGGAAGGGCCAGAATCTGCCAAGGCCCGTGTTCCAGGGTGGGGCCCGATGGAACCCAAGGTAGAGGGAGTCCGCCGTCCGCACAGAGAGAGCCCCAGCCCTAGGCCCCACTGTGCAGACCGAATCAGAAGGAAGAGAGTCCTTCGTCCTACATGCCACATCCCTCCACCGAACTTGGGAGCGGAAACATGGAAACCCCGTGTTTCCAAACGTGAGGTGACTCTCGGTTTACAATGGGTCACAAGGGGCCGGGCTCTCCGGAGTCCGCAGGATAAAGAAGTCATTTCTTGCTCGGCCTCCCCCATCCCCTGGTAACTGTCGCTGGTGACTTTAAATGAGCCGGGGCCGGCAGGCCCAGGAGCCGCTACGGGGGGAGGGGGCGGGGGGGTGTGCCTCAGGCACTGCAGAAAGGAAGTGGGCCTGAGCCCGGAGGATGACGGTGCTGCAGGAACCCGTCCGGGCAGCTATATGGCAAGCACTAAACCGCTATGCTTACCGAGATGCGGTTTTCCTCGCAGAACGCCTTTATGCAGAAGTACACTCAGAGGAAGCCTCGTTTTTACTGGAGACCTGTTCTTACCGCTCAGGAAAGGCCTACAAAGCATATAGACTCTTGAAAGGACACAGTTGTGCTACACCTCAATGCAAATACCTGCTTGCAAAATGTCGTCTTGATCTCAGCAAGCTTGCAGAAGGCGAACGAATCTTATCCGGTGGGGTGTTTAATAAACAGAAAAGCCATGATGATATCGTGACTCATATGTTATTGAGTTTGGTGATTCGGCTTGCTTTACTCTCTCATCGTTGGGACACGTATATCGCAAGACAGATCCGCTTGCCAAAGCATCGGAGTGTTACCCAAAGGGCCTTCGTTTCAAGCCTTTCTTCTGGTATCCCTTTGAATCATTCTGTGAAATAGGTGAAAAGCCGGATCCTGACCAAACGTTTAAATTCACATCTTTACAGAACTTTAGCAACGGTCTGCCCAACCGTTGCACCACACAAGTACCTCGTCATAGTTTATGTCACAGACAGCCTGAGACCCTTCTTACGGAAACACCCCAGGACACAATTGAATTAAACAGATTGAATTGAGAATCTTCCAATTCAAAGTACTCCTTGAATACAGATTCCCCAGTGTCTTCCATTGATTCAGCTGTCATTTCACCTGATACCGTCCCACTGGGAACAGGAACTTCCATATTATCTACGCAGGTTCAAAAGAAGCCAAAAGCTGGTCGAAGTTTATCAGGACGACCAGCAGCTGTTAGTCCATTAACTCCAAGTGTTGGGATTTTGCCATTAGAAACCCCAAGTCCGGGAGATGGATGGATCCTATTTACAAAACTACACTAGTATTAGACACCTCCTGTCACTGACGTGCCATCCACCGGAGCCCCTTCAAAAAAGCCTGTTGCCAGAATCGGCCGAACTGGAGCACAGTCTGTCTTCTCACAGAGTGGACATAGCCGAGAGGTAACTCCAATTCTTGCAAAAACACAAAGTTCTGGTCCACAAACAAGGGCATCACCTCAGGTATCGAGCCCCACTGTGGCATCTCCCCTAAATGCACTGCCTCGAAGAAATCCATGACTCTTGACTAGTGACAGCTCCACAACCAAGGAGAATAGGAAAAAAGTTAAAAATGAAGTGTCCACCTGAAATCCCAAACAGAAAAACAAAAAGTAAAACTAACGAAGGAGGAGTAACTCGACCTCACATCGATGGCAGCCTGGAAATGACAAAATTGGACTCTTCCATCATTTCAGAAGGGAAAATATCCGCAATCACACCTCAGATTCAGGCTTTTAATCTACGAAAAGCAGCAGCCGAAGGCTTGATGAGCCTTCTTCGTGAAAGGGGGAAAGGTTATGTAGCTTTGTGTTCTCACCACTGCACACAAGCTATCGATATTTGGAGCCATCCACCTTCTCCCCACCACGATGCCGGTAGGGTACTGTGCCACATCGGAAGGGCCTATTTTGAGCTTTCAGAGTCCACGCAAGCTGAAAGAATCTTCTCAGAGGTTAGAAGGATGGAGAATTACAGGGTCGAAGGCATGGAGCTCTGCTCCGCAACACTCTGGCATCCTCAAAAAGATGTTGCTCTGTGAGTTCTGTCAAAAGACTTGACAGACGTGGATAAAAATTCGCCAGCCAGAGGCCTGGCGTGCCGCAGGGAACTGTTTCCGCTTGCAACGGGGACACGATATGGCAATTAAATTCTTCCAGAGAGCTATCGAAGTGGATCCAAATCATGCTTAGGCCTCTACTGCATTAGGGCGGGAGTTTGTCTTCACTGTAGAATGGGACAAAGCATTAGCTTGTTTTCGAAATGCTATCAGAGTCCATCCTAGACATTGTAACGCATGGTAAGCGGCAATGAAGTGTAAAGACAAGCTCTTATCGACGGTGCCGGTGCTCGCTGATTTTTCTCGTTAGATAGCTCTTTATTGCCATGAATTTGGTTACAGATACCTAGGGATGGTACATACTGGTCAATAACGTCTAACTGAAATGCTCTCTTACGAAATGTATGTCTTTAACAAACTCTTAAATTAACTCCCGATAATGGAATACCAGATCCTTATACTCAACAGTTGCAGTCTTCTACCAAACTTTTGCAGATACTGTAGTTGTCTTTCGTTTGTGTGTGTGTTTCTTTAGTTTTGTGACTGGATGTGTTACTTTTTCTTTGAACACCGAAATGGTGATGGGGACAAAAAGTGCTTGGGAAATTGGAAAGGAACAGCATAATCCACTTATCGGATAATAGAAAAAAATATTGCAACGATTCACTGGTTGCTGCTTTTTGACAGTGTTCCAGTTGATGGAGTTACTATTAAGAAGTCAGTGTACCCTTTTATTTAGCAGTATCTCCGTTTTACTGTTTTGTACTTGCGTATCAGTAGACACATCGGAAATTACTGCCTAGGTCATATTGTTATCAACCGAATAAGATACGAAAACGTTTGGTCCTACTTCTGCCTCAACACCATACGTGCCGTTGACATTGGTTGTATTTTTCTGGACTGACTTCATAGTTTACACATCAGGTGGCCGGGCGCGGTGGCTCAAGCCTGTCATCCCAGCACTTCGGGAGGCCCAGGCGGGCGGATCACGAGGTCAGGAGATCGAGACCATCCTGGCTAACACGGTGAAACCCCGTCTCTACTAAAAATACAGAAAATTAGCCGGGCGTGTTGGCGGGCGCCTGTAGTCCCAGCTACTCGGGAGGCTGAGGCAGGAGAATGGCGTGAACCCGGGAGGCGGAGCTTGCAGTGAGCCGAGATCGCGCCACTGCACTCCAGCCCGGGCGACAGAGCGAGACTCCGTCTCAAAAAAAAAAAAAAAAAAAAAAAGAAAGAAAAGAAAAGAAATAGTTTACACATCAAGAGAAGGCCGGACGTGGTGGCTCACGCCTGCCGCCATCCCGGCACTTTCGGAGGCCGAGGCGGGCGGGTCACAAGGTCAAGAGATCGAGACCATCCTGGCCAACGTGGTGGAACCCTGTCCGTATTAAGAGTATAAAACTTAGGTGGCCGTGGTGGAGGGCGCCTGTAGTCCCAGCTACGCGGGAGGCTGAGGCAGGAGAATCGCTTGAACCCGGGAGGTGGAGGCGGCAGTGAGCCGAGATCACCCCATTGCACTCCAGCCTGGGCGACAGAGCGAGCGAGAGGCCGTCTGGAGGAAAAAAAAAAAATTAAAAAAAAAAAAAAAAAAAACAAAAAAAAAAAACATAAATAAATACCAGGAGAAACTATAATTCTGAAGTCATAACTCTGTGGTAGTTTTTTTTTGTCAGATACGGTTATCTTTGGGGTTAAGTATTACAGCAGTGGAGTTGTATCATTTGATTTGCTTCTAAATCTGCAGCATTCTATTACTAAAACATTTTTTGATTTGTGAATATGTTGTTTAACGGATTCTGTCTCATTTTGCTGTAGTAGTTACATGGCCTGAAAGGTGGCCAAAAACATAGTGCTAGCTATTGCTGACCAACGTAACAATCAACTTGCCGATACCGCCTTCTCTTCCGATAGCTATGTTCTCCGTCATATTTTAAGAACTCAGTTCTTCATGAGACTTGTGTTGTTTTTGATTTTTTTCCCAAGTCCGGGGGATCCTCGTGTTGTTTTCTGTCAATGCGTATTGTCTGTTCAGCTATTTTGCAGGAGTCGCATTCTTAAAAAACTTCACCCTATCAAAAATCGTCTTTAAAGGAGGAATATTCAGATCGGCAAGCTTTTCCTAGGAAGAGTGTAAATGCTGACGTATTTAGGTAGCTCTGAATTCTGAGCCACTATATTTTAACTACAAAATAGGTAGCCTTTCCTTCGTTTTCGCTTTCACTATCATCAGCACGGGGTTTAATACCTTTTCTTCATCTATAACACAACTACAATGATATACGAAGCCACTCAAATACAGCAGATACGTTGCGCTTTCAAAAAAAAAAAAAAAGAAAAAAGAAGTCTTTCTGTGGCACGGCATTAGCTGTGGCTCGAATCTAGAATCTCCAGTAAAAACCAATGAGACAGGGTGAAACCCCGTGCCTACTAAAAATAAAAAAATGAGCCGGGCCTGGTGGCGCTGAGGCAGGAGAATCACTGGAACCCAGGAGGCAGAGGGTGCAGTGAGCCGAGGTCACGCCACTGCACTCCAGCCTGGGCGACAGAGCAAGACTCCATCTCAGAAAGAAACAAACACGCAAAGCCAATGAAGGTGTTTAGCTCAACGTGTCGGGCTCAGGTCTCTTGACAGGATACATCCAGCACCGGGGCGGGGAACGTCGAGGGGTGGGGCGGAATCTATTTTGTGGCCTCAAGGGAGGGTTTGAGAGATAGTCCCGCAAACGGTGATGGCCTAAGGAAGCCCCTCCGCCCAAGAAGCAATATTCATTTCTAGCCTGTAGCCACCCAAGAGGGAGAATCGGGCTCTCTACAGACCCCACAACCCGCACCCCACCCCCCGCCCCGCCTCGTGAAATGGGCTCTCGCTCCGCCAGGCCCTATTCACGCCGTGTGGTTTTGTAACCTCCAGCGTGTGTGCGTGGGTTGCGGGGTGTGGTGGGGGTGGCTGTGGACAGAGGAGGGGATAAAGCGGCGGTGTCCCGCGGGTGCCCGGGACGTGGGACGTGGGTGGGGTGGCCAGAGCCTAGGGAACTCCTCGCCTGTCAGGACGTCTCCCCCACCCCCCACCCCGGTCCCCTCTCTGACCTACGCTCCACATCTTCGCAGTTCAGTGGGGACCTTGTGGGTGGAAGTCACCGTGCCTCTGGACTTTAGCCGACCAAGGCCGGGCTCCCAGGAGTCTCCCCAGAGTCGGGGCCTTGGGCAGGCTCACAGGGATGCTGACGGTGACGGTCGGTGACCGTGATGTACGTTGGAGGCCTCGGGCCAATGCAGAGGTATCCATTTGACCTCGGTGGGACAGGTCAGCTTTGCGGAGTCCCGTGCGTCCTTCCAGAGACTCATCCAGCGCTAGCAAGCACCGTCCCGAGGATCCCAGCTCCCAGCAGAGGCACTTTTGTTCACACAGAATCCTGGGCAGGAAAGTTCTCAGCAGGCTTAGGCCTCCAGCCAAAAACCCAAAACCACTTCTGGGATTTTTTTTTTCAAAGAGCCAGTGGTTCCACAGGGGGCCGTGGGTAGTTGTGGAAATGGAGAGAAGTGTCTGCAGATACATATTTGAGACAGAACGGACGGGGCTCGGTCACAGGTCACTTAGGACACGGGCAGATGCACATTGAGAAAACCCTCCCAGCATCCTAGGTGAACAGAGGCATGATCTTTCGAGACTGTCGAGGGAGAAGCAACTCCAGATTTTAGGGTTGGATCTTTATTCATATGTAGTATCTATGAGGTATCCAAGTCCAGAAATCAACTCGCCAGTTCTGTACAGCATTCTGTAGGGAGATCAAATCTGGGATGTCTGATGCTAAGAATTCAGGCCTTGGTAATGGATGAGATTAGATGTACTTGAGCTTATTTTGCAAAGAAAGAGAGGGCGGGAGATAGCGAGAGCCAGAGAGCGAGCGAGCGAGCGAGCAAGAGAGAGAGAGAGAGAGAGAGAGAGAGAGAGACAGAGAGACAGAGACAGAGATAGAGATAGAGAGAGACAGACAGAGAGAGACAAAGATACACAAAGAGAGAAAGACAGAGAGAGAGATAGAGAAAGACAGAGATGGACAGAGACCGAAAGAAACAGAAAGAAACAGGGAGACAGGAAGGGAGAGAGACAGACAGAGTGAGAGACAGACAGACAGGCAGAGAAAGAGAGTAAGATGGAAGGCAGACACACACAGAGGGAGAGAGAGAGAGAGAGGGAGAGAGACAGACAGAGTGAGAGACAGACAGACAGGATGACTGACAGGCAGAGAAAGAGAGTAAGATGGAAGGCAGACACACACAGAGGGAGAGAGAGAGAGAGAGAGGGAGAGAGACAGACAGAGTGAGAGACAGACAGACAGGATGACTGACAGGCAGAGAAAGAGAGTAAGATGGAAGGCAGACACACACAGAGGGAGAGAGAGAGAGAGGGAGAGAGACAGAGACAGACAGACAGAGAGAAAGAAAGAGACAGACAGAGAAAAAGAGACAGAGAGAGAGAAAGACAGACAGACAGACAGAGAGAAACAGACAGAAAGAGAGAGACACAGACAAAGAGAGAGAGAGAGAGAGAAACAGACAGACAGGGAGGCAGAGAGAGACAGACAGACAGGCAGAGAAAGACAGTAAGACACAAGACAGACACAGAAAGAGAGAGAGACAGGCAGAGACAGAGAGAGAAACAGATGGGCAGAGAGAGAGAGACAAATAGACAGAGAGGGAGAGAGAGAGGGAGACAGACAGGCAGAGAAAGCGAATAAGACAGAAGACAGACACAGTGAGAGAGAGAGACAGAGACAGAGAGAAAAAAGAGAAAGACGGACAGACAGACAAAGAGACAGACAGAGAAAGACAGAGACGGACAGAGAGAGACAGAGAGAAACAGACAGAAAGAGAGACAGAGAGAGAGAGAGAGGCAGGCAGAGAAAGAGAGTAAGACAGAAGACAGACACAGTGAGAGAGACCGGCAGAGAGAGAGACAGAGAGAAAGATAGAGAGAGACGGACAGACAGAGAAAGGCAGAGACGGACAGAGAGAAACAGAAAGAGAGAGAGACAGAGACAGAGAGAAACAGACAGACAGAGAGAGAGAGAGAGAGAGAGAGAGAGAGGCAGACCGACAGACAAACAGGCAGAGAGAGGGAGTAAGACGGAAGACAGACACAGTGAGAGAGACAGTCAGAGAGAGAGACAGAGAGAAAGAAAGAGAGAGACAGACAGACAGAGAAAGACAGAGACGGACGGAGAGAAACGGAAAGAGAGAGAGACAGAGACAGAGAGAAACAGACAGGCAGAGAGAGAGAGAAGACAGAGAAAGAGAAAGAGAGAGACAGAGACAGACAGAGACACAGAGAGAAGGGGAAGAAAGGCGTGCTCCAGAAATAATTACACATATTTTATAATGCTTTTGATCCCATAAACTGTGGCCGGGGGTATACTTTGAAAACAACAACAAGAACAACAACAACGACGACGACGACGACGACGACGACAACGACGACGACGACAACTACAACAACAGCAACAGCAACAAGAGCAGCAGCAGCATTCGCTTACGGATTTCTAGAAAATAAGATGTTATGAAGTATAGTCAACATCAACCGGCTCTCACTGCACGTGGAGAGATGCAGAAAAGCGTTAGTTAACAACAGGAGAAAACAGCAGCTGACACGTCTTGGGGAAAATAGACGTCTTCCTGAAAACTGGGGATCGCTACTTCACCTGAAAAGAAAGACATACGAAAAAGGAAAAACACGAACAAAACAAAACAAGCCAACAAACACGGGCCAAGGCACCGTCCCTGGAAATCTTTTTTTCTTTTTTTCGTACTTTAAGTTTTAGGGTACACGTGCACAATGTGCGGGTGTGTTACCTATGTATCCATGTGCCATGTTGGTGTGCTGCACCCATTAACTCGTCATTTAGCATTAGGTGTATCTCCTCATGCTATCCGTCCCCCCTCCCCCCACCGTCCCTGGAAATCTTAAGTGAGCAAAGTATTAGTTTTCAGAAAGCGTTTCTATTTCGGGCAAATACTGAGAAGGCCCAGACTAGAGCTGTGACGCCGTTCCCATTGTGAAACTCTGCTGGCCGGAGGGAGGGAGGGAGGGAGGGAGGGAGGGAGGGAGGGAGGGGAAACTAAAACATCATGATAAAAGGTGATTGAGACCCAGCCAGGGTGAAGCTTTCCCAGGGAGGGAGGCCTGAGGAGGGGAGCGGGGGGAGAAACCCCACAACTGCAGACCCGCCCGCTTGCCCACGCGGGTCAGGGGCTCCGCCATCGGCGGCCCAAGCTGCCTCTGGGGAAGTGGGACCGTGCCGCCCCCATCTTCAAAAACGGTGGCCACTGAGTGAGGCCTGACGCCCACCGATGCAAATGTCAGCCTGGCAAGCATGAGATCGCCGGCAAGGGGTGGGGGAAGGGGAGAGAAGACCGAGGCACACCGGGGTGGATCCGGAAAGTTTCCAAGCAGGGTGTTGGGAGGCGGGGGGGCAGGGGTTTGGGGGGCAACCCACCTAACTGACTCACTAAATGAACGTAACGGGACGTGGGTAGTGGGGGAGCCGTGGGGGCGACTCGAAAATTAAACTAAAGCCCAAGTCGAAGAGTCTATGCGCACGAAAGAAACCAAAACACAAAGAAAACTAAAGCGCCGATCAAAGAACAATAGGGCCCCCGCCAGGGCGGATGTTCCCTAGGCAACGAGGGAGAGAGGGAGGGGCCTCCGGAAGGGAGAGAGAGAAACCAGTTGCCCCAGGCTCGGTGAAGTCGGCGAGACCTCCCTCCGCGTCACGTCGACTTCCCATAACAGTGGCCGCTAGGTGATGCCCGAAGACAACCGATGCCCGCAAGTGTCAGTCAGCACGGAAGAGAATTTATGTATTTATTTATTTATTATTTATTTATTTATTTATTTATTTATTTATTTATTTAGAGACAGAGTCTCACTCACTCTGCAGCCTGGGCTGTAGTGCAGTGGCGCGATCTCGGCTCACTGCAGCCTCCGCCTCCCAGGTTCCAGCGATTCTCCCGCCTCAGCCTCCCGAGTAGCTGGCATCACAGGCACCCGCCCCACCCACCGCTCCAGACTCAGTTTTGTATTTTTAGTAGAGACGGGGTTTCGCCGTGTTGGCAAGGCTGGTCTCGAACTCCCAACCTCAGATGATCCACCCGCCTCGGCCTCCCAAAGTGCTGGGATGACAGACGTGAGCCACCACGCCCGGCCTTAACTGTTTCTTTTTAAGTCGAGGAGCTTATCAGGGAACTAGGAGAAGTACAGACGCCACACGTGACAGAGAGAAACGTCTGAAAACGCCCCTCGCATCCAAGTGGGGACCCGGCCTCGACCTCCCGAAATCATACACCGAGTGGGGAAGCCCAGCAAGGCCCGTCTGTCCACATTCCTCTCGGCCCCTCGAAGCACCTAAGCCCGCGCTTCTCACTTTCATGGAAGGGGCAGGGCCCTCCCCGGCACGGGGCGTCTGACAGACTGACAGAGAACGAGACAGACATAGAAAGACAGAGATGGATGGGGAGAGATAGAGAGAAACAGACAGAAAGAGAGAGAGAGACAGACAGACAGACAGAGAGAGAGAGAGAGAGACGCAGAGAAAGAGAGTAAGACAGAAGATAGGCACACGGAGAGAGACAGAAGGACAGAGAAAAAAGAGAGACAGACAGACAGAGAAAGAGACATACAGAGAAAGACAGTGACGGACAGACAGAGAAAGAGATAAACAGACAGAAAGAGAGAGACACAGAGAGGGAGAGGGAGAGAGAATCAGAAAGGGAGGGAGAGAGAGAGACAGATGGACAGGCAGAGAAGAGCCAGAGAGAGACAGACAGATGGACAGGCAGAGAAGGAGAGTAAGACAGAAGAGAGACACAGTGAGAGAGACAGGCCGAGAGAGAGAGAGACAGAGAGAAAGAAAGAGAGAGACAGACAGAGAAAGACAGAGATGGACAGAGAGAAACAGACAGAAAGAGAGAGAGACACACAGAGAGAGAGCGAGAGAGAGAGAGAGAGAGAGAAACAGAAAGGGAGGGAGAGGGACAGACAGACAGGCCGAGAAGGAGAGACAGACAGAAGATAGGCACAGAGAGACACAGAAAAAGAAAGAGAGAGGCAGATAGAGAAAGAGACAGACAGAGAAAAACAGAGAGAGACGGAGAGAAACAGACAGAAAGAGAGAGAGAGAGAAACAGACAGGAAGGGAGAGAGAGAGACAGACAGACAGACAGGCAGAGAAAGAGAATAAGACAGAAGACGGACACAGTGAGACAGGCGGGGAGAGAGAGAGAGAGAGAGAGACAGAGAAAGAGACAGACAGAGAAAGACAGAGACAGACAGAGAGAGAAAGGGAGAAACAGACAGAAGAGAGAGAGAGAGACAGAGAGAGAGAAATAGAACGGGAGGGAGGGAGAGAGAGAGAGAGAGAGAGAGAGAGAGAGACAGACAGACAGAGAAGGAGAGTAAGACAGAAGACAGCCACAGTGAGAGAGGCAGACAGAGAGAGAGAGAGAGAGAGAGAGAGAGAGAGAGAGAGACAGAGAGAAAGAAAGAGAGAGACAGACAGAGAAAGACAGAGATGGACAGAGAGAGACAGAGAGAAACCGAGAGAAAGAGAGAGACAGACAGAGAAAGAGACAGACTGGCAGAGAGAGAGAGTCAGACAGAAGATAGGCAGAGAGAGAGAGAGACAGAGAGACACGGAAAGAGAAAGAGAGGGGCAGACAGACAGAGAAAGAGACAGAAACAGACAGAAAGAGAGAGAGAGACACAGACAGGCAGGGAGAGAGAGACACAGACAGACAGGCAGAGAAAGAGAGTAAGACAAGACAGATACGGTGAGACAGGCAGAGAGAGAGAGAGAGAGAGAGAGGCAGAGACAGAGAGAAAGAAAGAGACAGACAGGCAGACAGACAGAGAAAGAGACAGAGAGAGAAAGAGAGGAACAGAGAGAGACAAGAGAGAAACAGATAGAAAGAGAGAAGGTCGTAGCCTAGGAGTGATACGGTGCCTTTTGTTTCATTTTCTCTTTCTTTTCTTTGCTTTTTTTCTTTCTTTCACTTATTTATTAATTTATTTGGAGACCGAGTCTCACTCTGCCGCCCAGGCTGTAGTGCAGTGGCGCGATCTTGGGTCACCTCAACCTCCGCCTGCCAGGTTCAGGCCATTCTTCCGCCTCGGCCTCCCGAGCAGCTGGGAGTACAGGCGCCTGCCCCACCGCGCCCGACTCCGGTTTCGTATTTTCACTAGAGACGGGGTTTCACCACGTTGGCCAGGCTGGTCTCGAACTCCTGACCTCGGGATGACAGACGTGAGCCACTGCGTTCAGTGTACAGTGCCATTTCTTAGAAATCACTCACGGGAACACATAGTTATAGGTCATGTGTAGAGATGTTTTTAATGTATTTGTGTGTGTGTGTATGTATGTATGTATGTATGTATGTATGTATGTATGTATGTATTTATTTATTTATTTATTACGCGGGGAGGTGGGGGGACGGAGTTTCGCTCTTGCTGCCCAGGCTAGAGTGCAATGGCATAGGGGACACAAGGAGTCAACCTACGGCAGAGAGGACAGACACATCATTCAGAGCGTAAGGGCCTCAGCGAAAGGTGGCAGGGCCCGCGCTTTTAAAGGCTGAGATCCCGGCGGCGCAGGCCTGTCGTCCCAGCACTTTGGGAGGCCCAGGAGGGCGGATCACTTGAGGCCAGGAGTTCGATACCAGGGTGGCCGACAAGAAGAAACCCCGTCCCTACTAAAAATAGAAAAATGAGCCAGCTGTGGTGGTGCGTGCCTGTCATCCCAGCTACCGAAGAAGAATCACTGGAACCAGGGAAGCAGAGCCTCTCCTGTCAGTGGCTGACTACCCAGGGTGTGGGGGAGCGAATACTGGGGTAGTTCGGGAAGGCAGAGGCAGCTCTAAAAGCATAGAAAAGGATGCTTAACTCATTTTAAATATATTTTTAATGGACAAATAATAACGGCGTACACGTATGAGGTATATCGTGATAGTTCGATCTACGTATACATTGTAGAAAGACTCAATCAAGCTAAGCAACATATTCATCACCTCACCAACTTATGACCTTTTTGGGGGGAGAATATTACAAATCTATTCTTTTAGCAATTTTGAAGTCTATAGCACATTATGATTATTATTAACTGTGGACGCAACTCATTTTCTTGCTTCCTATCCTATGGGCTACTGGAAATTGTATCAGTCCTTCAGTTTTCTACCCGTATGTCCCATAGTATCGGGGCTTTCTTGCAGCATTTCTAGGATATCTGTGGAGACAAAGTACAGTTGAAGGTAGAATGTGTTTTCTCTGCATTTGCTCTGACCTCCCAGAAACCTGTTCCATGACCACTCAAGATTAGGTGTTCAAGCCTGAAGTATTTGTTAGAGAAGGCATTTCACAACGCCTGGCATATCGATCAAAGCCACGTGTGTTCCTACAGCAGACACCGTTGAGGTGGGAGAAGCAGAAGTCCCTATTCCCAAGGAGAGAGACAGCATGGGCCCACGACTACCAGCTGGCTGAGCAACATAGAGTGGTTCCTCTTTAAAGGCTCGTGTGTAACCCGAGGTTTAAGGACAACCTGTATTCACGGGGTGTCAGTCTGGGGATTCTGTGGAAGGTTTTACGGAAAGCGATATGACGTGAACTTTGAAGAACAGTGTGGCAGGCGAACAGGTAAAAAACACGGTGGACAAAGTTGTAAAGTTGTCGCCCGTAGAGTAGGAGGAAAATGACCTGGTCGAGCAGAGACTGCCCGCAAGGGAGCAACGGTTGGGGAAGGGGACAGGATCGTAGGTAAAATAGGGAGGCAGATAAGGATATCTAGTCTGAAGACCTTAGGAAAGGAAAATCACAGAGGACTAGAAAAAGCCTAAATCCCCACGACGGTGTACAAGGTCTCGCACGATGAAGCCCACCGTTTTCTCGTGAATGAGAGGAAGCTCTGAAAAGCCTGTGTCATCACAGGATGCAGTTGACAACCGGACAAAGAGGGAAGGTCCTGGCAGAGGACTTAGACGAGTGTTTCCGGTTGTCTTTCTGTGAGACATTTGCAGAGTCAGTCAGCATCCCTCAGCTGTGAAAACTATAATATGACAGGTATGATACTCTAGGGAGAGACACGAAGGGTGGTAAGAGAAGATCATTCGCAGCTGTGGAACCCTGGGCTTTGTGTGCAGTGAAACGCACAGACGATTCCATTCGACTCTCCACACCACCAACGAACCCTTCATTTTACAGGATCAGAGTAGCTAAGTAACTTTTGCAAGTGCGTCGGCTTGGAAAATGTTCAAAGAAAGGTGTGCCCGATTTCTAAGCCCGTCCTATTTCATCATGTCAGTTTCGCCCATCCTAGCCTAATAAGAAGGGTCGCTTCGGCATATTTATCACACACTTAGGTTCCAGAGCCCGTGCCAAGACTTAGAATAAAAGAATTTTAAGTGAGGTGCCTAGGAATCTGCGTGTTTAATACACACCCTAGATGGTTAGTAGGATCAAGTCATTTTGGGGAATCCCTGCAATGTGTCACACCGCCTTGAGAAAAGGCATAAGGTTGGAGAGGAAAGGGGAGGGATGGAAAGAGGTGAAGGAGGTAGTATTGACAGGATTTGACCGATCGCAGGAGAAGTGAAGTCTTCAGTCTCTGACTAGCATTTCTGTCTGAAGTTTTGTCAGTGTAGACCCCCGCCCAGCAACAAAATCCTCCTCTAATCGGGCCAAAAGTAGCGAGTGGCCATTCTGCCACGCTCTCTCGGGTGTGAGCATCCCAGGAGAGTTGTAGCCAGGACACAGCAGCATGCCGGTGTGCCGCTCTGGTCGCATACGTTAGAGATGATTTTCATGACACTCACAGGTAAAAAGAAACGTAAAAGGTTTCTGGGAGAGAAGCCGACCATCACGTTCCTGTTTTCAGAACAGAAAAATCGCCGTCATCGTTCGGTTCATTTAAAAAATAACGATGCTGTATTTAAGGAGAGAGTTTCTCGGAGCAAGAAGTGATGTTAAATGTTTAAAGATTTTAAATCGACAAACTAGGCTACAGTAAATCCTTTTACTTTTGGAACAGCGAGCCATTCTCCTCGAGCTCTTCGGGTCCTGAGTGACTCACCACGTTCAGCATAGATAAATGCCTTCCGTCCTTCAGTGAAGACACTGCCGATGGTAGGCAGAATAATGGTTCCTCAACTATGTCCATACCCTTATCCCTGGGACCTGTGGATATGTTACTTTAAATAGCAAAGAGAACTTAACAAATGTGATTAGGTATTTTGAGACAGGAAGAGAAGCCCAGATTATCCAGGTGGGCCCAATAGAATCACAAGAGTCCTTATAATAGAGGGCAGGTGAGCAAGAATCAAAGAAAGAGACGCAATAATGGAAGCAGAGGTCAGGGTGCCGTGATTGCTAGAATGGGGTCACAGGCTAAGACACGCAGATAGCCTCTAGCAGCTGGAAAAGTAACAGCCATCGATTCTTTCCTAGAGTCTCCAGAGGAATGCAGCTCTGCTGACACCTGTTTTAGCCTAGAGAGACTAATTTTGGGTTTGTCATCTCCAGAACTATAAGGTAATACATTTTGATTGCCGTAAGCCACCCATTTTACGGTAATTTTGTGACAGTAGCAATAGGAAACTCATAACACCGTCATCAGGTGGCTTTCGTGTGTTATTTCCACGATGAGCAGGAAGGCTCTTGTATCCAAGAGGGATCCTTAGCAAAAACCAGCAGGGAGGCAAAACCGAGACCCAAGGTCAAAGTTGACTGTGTCGACCTTGACTTAGAACGCATTTCTGGGTGAAGAAGCCCTAACGTCTTCCTTTGACTCTGAAACCCATGGAGTTTCTGTTCCTTATAACTGCCAGTGACAATGTTCCACCTCACCGTGCCTTCCCTATGGTCATTCACTCTTTTTTTATTCTTTTTCAGACGGGGTCTCTTACTGTCACCCAGGCTGGAGCGCAGTGCTACAGTACCGGTTCACTGCAGCCTCAAACTCGTGGGCTCGAGTGATCCTCCCGCCTCAGCCTCTGGAGTAGTCGGGACCACAGATAGGCACCACCACACCCGGCTAATTAAAACATTTTTTTGTTTTTTTTTTTTTTTTTTGTAGAGACGGGACCCTGCTCTATTGCCTAGGCTGGCCTTGAACTCCCGGCCTCAAGCAATCCTCCTGCCTAAGCCTCCCAAAGCACTGGGATCGCAAGCATGAGCCACCACGCCCGGTCCTCTCTTACTTCTCTTAACGCTACCCTGTCAGATATCCCCTGGGCCATTATCCCTCAGATATTGCAGCTTTTAGGGCCAGCTTCGGAGAGTCTTCCCCATGACATTTTTAGTCCATAAATCCTATTCTGAGGAAATTACAGTAACGCTTCCTAAAAATCATGCCACGAAATGGAACGTAGGCCAGGCACGGTGGCTCACACCTGTAATCTCAGCACTTTAGGAGGCCAAGGTGAGCAGATCGCTTGAGCTCAGGAGTTCGAGACCAGCCTGGGCAACGTGGCAAAACCCCATCTCTACAAAAAATACAAAAAAAAAAAAAAATGAGCTGGGCATGGTGGTGAATGCCTGTAGATCCAGCTACTCAGGAGGTTGAGTTGAAAGAATGGCTTGAGCCCCAGAGGCGGAGACCGCAGTTGCAGGAGCCAGTTGACAGAGCGAGAGAAGGTCCAAAAAAAAAAAAAAAAAAAGAAAAGAACAAAGAAAGAACAGACCCCAATACCGCATTGTCGCTGAACGTTCCCCCAAAAGGCCAGAAACCCCCTGACTCAGGTCAAGGAGGTGGTGTTTCATTTTATCTCTCTCTCTCTCTCTCTCTCTCTCTCTCTCTCTCTCTCTCTCTCTCTCTCCCCCTCTGTCTCTCTCTTTCTCCCCTAACTTTCATTTCTTGTTCAAGCATACCCGTGCAAGATTGTCACATAGGTACACTTCTGACTGGGGGGTTCAGTGTGCAGATGATTTCATCACCCGGATACTCAGCGCCGTACCCGACAGTTTTCGCGTTTTTTGTGTGTTTTGTCTTTTCCGGAAGCCGTCTCTCCTTCCACCCCTTCTCCCTCAAGTAGGCTCCCGCGTCTCTCGTTCCCCTCGTTCTGTCCATGCAGAAGTCTCATCTATAAGTTCCCACTTCTAGATGAGGGACGCTCCCCTCCGTCCCCACCCCGCACCCCCTCCCCCCACACACCCTCATTCCCGCACCCCCCCCTCCTCAAACGCAAGAAAGGGAGAAAGACAGAAATGAAAGTAAGAAGTGAGCCTCCAAGGCGGTGGAGGCGGGGGATCACAAAGGGTGAGCAAGCGATGGGGGTCGGGAGATATCTTGGCCGAGCTATGAAAAATAGGGGACCCACTTTCCAGCCCCACCACACCCCCTATTCCTCAACCGCAGTCAGCCTCTGGGTGGGGTTGCGCCCGTCAAAGCTTCTGAATGGAGAGAAGCCCAAGGCTATGGAAGGCATCAGCTCCAACTCCAGGAAGGGAATAGGGCTCTGTGCATATGAATGGGGCTCTAGAAGGCGGTGCCGCGGCGCCCAAAGCGATGCGCCTAGCCTCGCCTCGCCTGGCCCAGAGCGAGACTCCGTCTCCAAATAAACAAACAAATAAATAAATAATAAAAAAAATCATCAATAAAAAGAAAGAAAGAGAGAGAGAGAAAGAAAGGAAAGAAAGAAAGAAAAGAAAGAAAGAAAGAAAGAAAGAAAGAAAGAAAGAAAGAAAGAAAGAAAGAAAATAAAGAAAGAGAGAAAGAAAGAGAGAAAGAAAGAAAGAAAGAAAGAAAGAAAGAAAGAAAGATAAAGAAAGAATCAGTACAGCGGTCGTGGTCGTGAATCATTCCCCGGAGTCCAGGCGCAGTGGCTCACGCCCGTCACGCCAGCACTTTGAGTCGCCGGATCAGGAAGGTTGCCACAAAATGATGAGACCCCGTCTGTGGAAACACATTCAAAATTGAAGGCCGGGCGTGGCGGCTCACGCCTGCCATCCCAGCACTTCGCGAGGCCGGGGAGGGCGGATCACCTGAGGTCGGGAGTTCGAGACCAGCCTGACCAACACGGAGAAGCCCCGTCTCTACTAAAAATACCAAATCAGCCAGACGTGGTGTCGCATGCCTGCAATCCCAGCTACTCGGGAGGCTGACGCAGGAGGATCGCTTGAACCCGGGAGGCAGAGGTTGCGGTGAGCCAAGATGACGCCATCGCACTGCAGTCTGGGCAACAAGAGCGAAACCCCGTCTGTCTGTCTCGGGAAAAAAACAAAATTAAAAATGATCTGGGCACAGTGGCGCGTGCGTGCGGTCTCAGGGACTGTACTCTGGAGGCTGAGGTGGAAGGATCGGTTGAGCCCAGGAGCGTCCACGCTGCAGTGAGTGAGTTACGATGGCACCACTGCCAGGGTGACAGAGTGAGACGCCGTCTCTCAATCAGTCCATCCATCAGATGACTGGAAGGCGCTCTCTGCGCCTTACTTTCAAAGGGTGTATCTTTAGGCCCAGCAGGCACGGTGCCTCACGCCAGTCATCCCAGCACTGTGGGAGGCCGAGGTGGGAAGAAAGAAGGAAGGGAGCGAGGGAGGAAGGGAGGAAGGAAGAAAGTCAGGAAGGCAGTCAGGCAGGAAAGAAAGAAGAAAGGAGGAAAGAAAGAAAGAAAGAAAGAAAGAAAGAAAGAAAGAAAGAGAGAAGAAAAAAGAAGAAAAGAGAAGGGAAGAAAAGAAAAGAAAAGAAAACGGGGAGGGGGCATATCTCCTTGACCGGTGACTGCCCAGGATACAGTGGGTCACGGCTGACTGAAGCCTCGACCTGTGGGGCCTCAAGTGATCTCCTCCTTATCTCAGCCTCCCGCGTAGCCGCGAGTACAGGCGGGCATCACCCCGCACAACTCATCTTCTAATAATATCATGATTTTACGGTATGGCGACAGAGTCTCGCACCGTCACCCGGGCTGGATGGCCGTGGCACGATGTCAGCTCACCGCAAGCTCGGCCTCCCCGGTTGAAGCCACTGGCCCGCCGCAGTCTCCCGAGTAGTTGTGGTTCCAAGCCTATGCCACCAGGCCTGGCTAATTGTTCTAGATCTCATAGAGATGGGGTTTCGCCACGTCGGCCAGCCCGGTCTTGAAGTCCTGGCCACGAGGGATCCACCCGCCTCGGCCTCCCAAAGCGCTGGAATGACAGGCGTGAGCCACCGTGCCCGGCCCAGAGAAGGGGTTTCATCAGCCGACGGGTGGAGGGTGGGGTGGGTTTTACCGAGCCTGCGTACCGTGCAAAGGATAAGTGAGTGTGGTTTGTGAACTAGATGCGGAAATTGTGTGTGTGTGTGTGTGTGTGTGTGTGTGTGTGTGTGAGAGAGAGAGAGAGAGAGAGAGAGAGACCAATCCCACCACGAGGACCCGGAAATGGTGTTTGATTTGGGTCCCCGTCTGGTCACCTGTCTGTCTGTAGATGACTGAGGATTCCACCAGTGAAGGTCAACAAGTATCTACGGGGCTGTTTCTCCCTCTCATGGGTCTCACTCATCTGTGTGGTGGAGAAAGGGAAGAAAGCAGGTTGTGATGGGAAGTCGTCTTCACGCCTGAGGAAGCTGCAGGCAGGCTGACCGGAAGGAGGGCATCGTATGTGCCATTTCCATACCCGGGCCCCCTTCACAAGGCTGGGGCTGCCAGTCCACCCTGTACGTCAACCCACCCCCAAGAACAGCACGGTCCGGGGTGGTCCAGTCTCATCCCATCCGGCCCACCCGGGGAAGTCTCCGCCGGAGGATTCGAAAGCAGCGTCAACACGGTTCCCCTGGGGTCGCCCGGGAAAGGCCAGCCTGGGGAGGGTAGCGGGACGCGATCGTGGGGCGGGCATCCGCCTCAGAGCTCCCCGGAAGGTGGCAGGTAGCCGGTGGGGGACGCCGAGGCAGAGACGTGTGGCAGGAGATAGACCTGGAAGCCGGGGGGAGAAGCGGGGACG
The DNA here is from genome assembly GCF_028878055.3 of Symphalangus syndactylus. NCBI lineage: Eukaryota > Metazoa > Chordata > Mammalia > Primates > Hylobatidae > Symphalangus > Symphalangus syndactylus. The sequence continues at coordinate 28,786,440 of NC_072448.2, read as the reverse complement.
TGGGGAGAGGGAAGGAGGCCCTCGGGAGGATTTAGCACCGAGAACCCACTCAGCCAAGCTCCCTCCGTCTTCTCGGGTCCAAGGTCCACCCTGGGAGACGGCAAGAGAAAGGTTCACTCGGCGGTTCTCGTCTTTCTCTTTATTTTTTTCATCCTTTCCATGTTACAAGGGATGCTCATTTCAACAACCAGACGGTGGAGGTGACGGGAGAAACGTCAAGGCCAGGAGTTTGAGACCAGCGTGAGCAACAGAGCAAGACAAGTAGGAGAGCCCAGCTGAAAAAAATGAAAAAGAAGGAGGAGGAGGAGGAGGAGGAGGAGGAGGAGGAGGAGGAGGAGGAGGAGGAGGAGGAGGAGGAGGAGGAGAACAGGGGGGGTGGGGGTGGGGGAGGAGAAGGAAAGAAAAGAAAAACGAAAAAAAAAAAAAAAAAGAGAAGCAACCACCAAGAAAGTTAAAATTCTCCAACGGTCGGAAGTTGAAGACGAGACTGACCAAGATGGAGAGACCCCGCGTGTACCGAAAATAGGAAAATTAGCCGGGCATGATGGCGCATTCCCGTCACCCGGGAAGGCTGAGGCAGGAGAATCAGTCGAACCTAGGAGGCGGAGGTTGCGGTGAGCCGAGATCGCGCCATCGGACTCCACCCTGGGCGACAAGAGTGACACTGCGTCTAAAGAAAAAAAAAAAGAAAAAGAAAGAAAGAAAGAAAGAAAGAAAGAAAGAAAGAAAGAAAGAGAGAGAGAGAGAGAGAGAGAGAAAGAGAAAGGAAGGAAGGAAGGAAGGAAGAAAGAAAGAGAAAGAAAGAAAGGAAGGAAGGAAGAAGGAAAGAGAAAGAAAGAAAAAGAAAGAAAGAAAGAAAGAAAGAAAGAAAGAAAGAAAGAAAGAAAGAAAGAAAGAAAAGGCAGATTGGTGAGATTGGTGGGGTGCGTCTCAACGTTTTATTTGTTTGCAGTCGCCGTAGTACAAACGGAAAGAACAGTGGCCGCTAGGTGATGCCCGAAGACAACCGATGCCCGCAAGTGTCAGTCAGCACGGAAGAGAATTTATTTATTTATTTATTTATTTATTTAGAGACAGAGTCTCACTCACTCTGCAGCCTGGGCTGTAGTGCAGTGGCGCGATCTCGGCTCACTGCAGCCTCCGCCTCCCAGGTTCCAGCGATTCTCCCGCCTCAGCCTCCCGAGTAGCTGGCATCACAGGCACCCGCCCCACCCACCGCTCCAGACTCAGTTTTGTATTTTTAGTAGAGACGGGGTTTCGCCGTGTTGGCAAGGCTGGTCTCGAACTCCCAACCTCAGATGATCCACCCGCCTCGGCCTCCCAAAGTGCTGGGATGACAGACGTGAGCCACCACGCCCGGCCTTAACTGTTTCTTTTTAAGTCGAGGAGCTTATCAGGGAACTAGGAGAAGTACAGACGCCACACGTGACAGAGAGAAAC
>NC_072448.2:28740000-28772500 GCF_028878055.3 Symphalangus syndactylus | reverse complement strand
GTCGCGCCGTGCGGCCGCAGCACCCGCGCACCGGCCCGGGTCGAGGCCCGGGGCCAGGCCGAAGCCCGGACCCGAGCCCCGCCCCCCGGCGGGCGCGGGGGCAGGGGTGGCACGCGCCACACGACGGCCGAGGGAGGCGAGGAGGGCCGACCGAAGCCGACCGGCGCGCCCGCCCCCACGCCCGGGACGAGGGACCGCGACCGGGGCCGAGGCCCCGGCCCGGGCCCCACCCCCCGACCCGGGGAAAGGGCCAGCGGCCGGCAGAGGCGGAAGTCGACCCTCGCGCCACCCATCGCACGAACGCCTGGCCGGGAGGGACCACCGGGCCGCGCTCGGGCGCACGCGCGCGCCGAACGGGGCAACGCCACGCGGGGCAGGAGGAGGGGCTCTCCCCGGACGCCGACGCCCAGGACAGACGCCTCTCAGGGAAGGGCCGCGGCGGGCCCGGGAAGCGAGGCGCACCCGGGGCCGCGCCGACCCGAGGCGGAAGAGCGGGACGGGAGAAGACGAGAACGCCGGGGCGAGGCCGAGGCGACGGGGGAAGGCGCGAGAAACGCGGCCGGCGGGGAAGGGGACACCGCGGGAACCGCGTCGAGCGCAGCCGACCGCGGCCGGGGCACACGCACGGAGGCGGCACCCGGAGCGGAAGACCGGCCTGCGGCGATCCCCGCGGCTCCCCACACCGCCGCCGCAGTCGCGGCCAGCCCCCCGGAACGCCCTCCACCCCCCGCACGCGCCGACCCCCAAAAACCCTCCGGGCGCCCACCGGGCCCAAGCCGGGGCGCGCCACCGACCCGGTCCCGAAAGCGCGCGCGCGCGCCGGGGGGACGCGGACACCGGGCCAAACGGTGGCCGGCGGCGGCGCCCCACGAGGCGGTGCCGGGTTCGGGCCCAGACGGGGCCGCCACCGACGTAAAGCCGGTGCTGAGCCGCTCGGGGAGAGGGGATTCGGCAGGCGGCGGGCGGGGAAGGGGGCACGCACGCGGAGGGGCGGGGGCCAGGGACCGCGAGGGCGAGAGCCCCCGGGAGCCCGCTGAGGGGCGGCTCGGGGGAGAAACCTCAGGCGCGGCCGGGCCACCAGGAAAACACCGCCACGGGATCCCACCGCCACAGACACGAGGGCGGTCCCGCGGCGCACCGCCTGGGACGCCGGCCGGCCCTCGGCACCCACCCACCGAGACCCGCCTCCTCACGAGACCCGGGGCCCCGGCCACCGGGCCCCCCACCCCGCGAAGCGACCACAGCCACACACCCGACACCAGGGCCGCATCGCCCGGGATTCTCGTCCATCCTCCGACCCGGTCCCGCTCCGGGAGACCGGCGCGCCCCCACCGCGGGACGCTTTCCCGGGGCCAGGCGGCCCGAACCCTTGCCACGCAAACGCGGGCGCCGGCACCGGTCGCGACTCGGCACGGGAGCGGGCGGAGAGCCGGCTCGACGGCGGAGAGGGGTCACGCGCCGGACGGAACGCCGCGCACACCCCACCGCTCGCGGCACAGCCTCCGAACCGCTAGGACGCCGGGCCCGGCCCGGCGGGATCCTCCCCCGACTCGGAAGGGGGAGGCGCGGGCCACAGTAGGCGACGAGCCACGCTCGGCCCCCACCACCGCGGTCGGGGGCCGGCGGAACCCTCGCTCTCCCCCCCCTCACCCCACCGAGGGGGGAAGCGGAGGAGGGTCCGCCGCGAGCGAGTCGCTACGGCAAGCGCTACCATCACGCACAGAGAGAGGCGGCGGGCCGGGGGATCCGGTACCCCAACGCACGCCTCTCGGATCGCTAGAGAAGGCTTTCTCACCGAGGGCGGGTCACTCTCCCCACCCGCCAGTCGCCCCTCGTCGGGCCCGCGGAGGCGCTCGGGGACGCCCGGGGATGGGAGGGAGGGGCCTGCGGTAGGAGGAAACGCACAGCCGCGTGCGGCAACCTCGAGCGTTCGCGGTCAGGGCGGGGGGGGGGGGGGGGAGACCCGGCTGGTGCGCATGCGCGCAACCCCCCGAGGCCCCGCCCCCCTTCCCACCTCCACCGGCCTCCTTCCTTCCGAGGCGAAGCGCCTCCGAAGTCAACCCACACACGGCCGGTCAGAGGCGGGACGGCAGCCCCTCGGCGGCCGGCCGGCGCACGCGTCACCGGCCCGAGAGCCCACCGCGATCGCTCACACGGGCCCCGCGCGCACCCGCCAGGGGGGAAGCACGGGACACGTGCGCTCGCCGGACCACGCGGCGCCCTTCCCCGCGTGGGAGGGGCGCGTCTCACTCCACCGCCTCGACCCCCCGACACCGACGAGCTCCCTCAGGACCCACGCGCGGACGCCGCGGCGGCGACCGGAAGAGGGGGCGCCGGGGGCGGGAAAGACACACCACCGCTCGGCCTCGGGCACCTGAGGGACAACCCGGAGCGCTCCAGGAGCACCGCAAAGGCCCAGGCGGAGCCCACGCTCGCGCGACCCCCAAGAGGGCAGCACGACGGGCCGGCGGGACGGCACCCCACCGCCGCGGAGGGGGGCCGCCCGCGAGTCGACAAGCACAGGAGGCGAGAGCGAGGGGTGCCCGCCGCGTCAGAGGACCCCGCCGACCCACGCCGCGTGGCGGAAGGCAGGGACGGGACAGCGAGGTCGGGCCGGGTTCCGCGCCCCTCGCCTTCCCCAGCGCACCACCCGCAGGCGGGGAGGAGAGACGAGGGGCCCCCGCGGGCGGAGTGAGAAGAACGGTCCCATTCGCCACGAATGTCCGCCCCTCGCCCGTCGCGGCTCGGACCCTGCCCGGGAGAGCATGACGCCACCACATCGATCACGAGGAGCCCCCCCCAAGGAGCGGGAGGCGGCCAGCCGGCCAGCCAGCGAGCCGATCAGCCCGGCCGTTCCCCGCTCTGGGGGGGGGGAGGGGCGGCGGACAACCCAGCGGAAACGAGGACGCCTGACACGCGCGGCACGGAGCCAACGGGGTGGGGTTGTCACGGCCGCCCCGGGTGCCCGCAGCGGGGAGCGCACGGGGGCAGGGTAGCCCTCGCCGCCTTCCCCGCCGCCCCCAGGCGGGGGGTCAGAGACCCGGACCCGGGCCGGCACCGGGGGGCGGGAGTCGGGGCGCTCGGATGCACGAGAGAGCAGCAGGCTCACGGGCCCCAGCAGGCGGCTCAAGCAGGAGCAGGGCCGGCTAGCCGGGTCACCGGTAGGCCAGAGCCCCGCACGCATCCAGAGGCCCAACCTCTCCAGCGACAGGTCGCCAGAGGACAGCGTGTCAGCAATAACCCGGTGGCCCAAAATGCCGACTCGCAGTGAGAGATATACCTGCCCCGGGGGCAGGAGGGCGAGTCACCGACACCGCCGCCGGCCCAGGGGACCCACGACACGGACATCTGTCCCCAAAAACGCCACCATCGCAGCCAGACACGGAGCACCCCGGACCCTCTGGTCTACCCCAGGACACACGCGGGAGCAGCCCCGGGCCAGGGACGCCCTCCCGGCCACCCGTGCCACACGCAGGGGCCGGCCCGCATCTCCGGAGCGAGACCCGGAAGCATTTTCGGCCGGCCCCTCGTACGACCGGGACACGCGGGGGACCGAAGGCCGGCCGGGCGTGACCTCTCGGGGCCGCACGCGCGCTCAGGGAGCGCTCCCCGACTCCTCACGGGGACTCGCCAGAAAAGATGACTTGGCAGAGGGACCGCTCCCCGGCACCCGAGGGACGGGGGCAGGACGGTCCCCGGCTCCCCCACGGGGACGCGGAAACAAATTCGACCGCCGCCTCAGACGGCCAGGACGCGCGCGGGCCCGGCAAATGGCGTCCCCAGGCTCCCGGGCCACGCGCGGCCGGTCCCCGCGGGTCGCGGCTCGGGCCTCGGGAGCCGCGGCGTGCTGGTCGACCGGCCCGGGCAGTCCCCACACCCGGCTCGGGCTCAGAAGCGCAGCGACAGCCTCTCCCCCACATAAACCTGCACGCCCGAGCTCTGAGTCACAGGCGACGCGCCACCGCTCTGGCGCCACCGGGCCAGCCCGGCTGACGACCGCGGGCTTTCCGGAGCTCTGCCTCGCTCACAGCAGGGACGGTCCCCTCCTTCGGCAGCTGCCACCGCAGCTCCGGAAGCCCAGAGGACGGTATAAAAGCGGCCGCCAGATGGAGCCCGACAACCGTCGCCAACGTCAGCGAGAGCGATCCGGTCGGCAGGGCGGCCCGTGGACCGCAAAACCGAAACCGTGAGTCGAGAAGCTCTTCCCGGGGCCGAAAACGCAGCCCCTCTCCCCCATCTCCACAGAAACCGTCCCCAAAGCGCGTCTCCGCATCGACCGCGACAGAGTCAGAAGACAACTCACGGCGTCTGGGTGTTTGGAGATGCATCTCGGAGGGAGGGAGGGAGGGAGGGAGGGAGAGAGACAGGACAAACGAGGACTCGGTCGCGGGTCGTTGAGGACACAGGGAGACGCAGAATGCGTAGGCTCTTCGAGAGCCCACACAAAGGCAGACAGAGGAAGAGAAAGAGGGAGGGAGGGAGGCAGGGAGGGAAGGAGGAAGGGAGGCAGGGAGGGAACGCAGAAAAGAGACAGACGGTGAAAGGAAAGGAGGGAGGGAAGGGAGCGGGGAGGGAGGAAGAAAATGGAGAACACAGAGACCATTTAAAAATGATGAGTTCGTGTCCTTTGTAGGGACATGGATGAAACTGGAAAACATCATTCTCAGTAAACTATCGCAAGGACAAAAAACCAAACACCGCATGTTCTCACTCATAGGTGGGAATTGAACAATGAGAACTCATGGACACAGGAAGGGGAACATCACACTCCGGGGACTGTTGTGGGGTGGGGGGAGGGGGGAGGGACAGCATTAGGAGATACACCTAATGCTAAATGACGAGTTAATGGGTGCAGGAAATCAACATGGCATATGGATACATATGTAACAAAACTGCACATTGTGCACATGTACCCTAAAACCCTAAAGTATAATAAAAAAAAAAAAAAAAAAAAAAAAAAAAAAACGGAGACGAAGAAACAAAACTTCTTAAACATTCCATTTTACAAAGAGAGATAGAAAGGAAAGAAACATGAAAAAAGAGAGAAAGAACGAGGAAAGACACGAAGGCAAGAAGGGAAACACAAACAGAGAGGAAGGACAAAAGAAGCAAAGACAGGGAAGGAAACACACATAAAGCACGAAAGAAAAAAGAACAGAAAGAGGGAAAGGAAGGAAGAAGGAAGAAAAACGTAAGGAAGGAGAGAAAGGAAGAAAGGAAGGAAGAAAAGCATAAAGGAGAGAAAGAGAGCAGGAAAGAACACGGAGACAAACAGTCACAAACACGTTTATCTATTTATAAACGTGCATATATAACATTCTTTATACAGAAACAAATGTATGTGTTTCTATGTAACTGCTTATATATCGATATTTACTTATTTACGTAGAAGCACCCGTATCTGTATAGAATAGGTATATGTATTTATCGTATACAAATATGTTGACTTACACATCCACGTAAGCATCTGTATATACATAGACCCATCAACACAAGCACTCACGTTTATATATAAAAGTATAAAAACGTCTACATCTGTAAACGTACGTACATACATAGAAATGGAAAAAAAGACCTACCCTACGAGAAGTCAATAGGCCGGCGCGGTGGCTCACGCCCGTCATCCCAGCATTTTGAGAGGCCGAGGTGGGCGCATCACCTGAGGTCGGGAGTTGGAGACCAGCCTGACCGACACGGTGAAACCCCGTCTCTGCTAAAAATACAAAACTTCAGCCAGGCGTGGGGGTGCATCCCTGTAACCCCAGCTACTCAGGAGGCTGAGGCAGGAAAATCGCCGGAACCCGGGAGGCGGATGGTGCGGTGAGACAAGATCACGCCATTGCACTCCAGCCGGTGAAACAAGAGTGAAACTGTCTCAAAAAGACGAAACAGAAGAAAGAAAAAGAAAGGAAGAAAGAAAGAGAGAAAGAAAAAAGAAACAGAGAGAAAGAGTGAAAGAAAGAAAGAAAGAAAGAAAGAGAAAGAAAGAAAGAGAAAGAGAGAAAGAGAGAAAGAAAGAAAGAAAGAAAGAAAGAAAGAAAGAAAGAAAGAGGCTAGGCACGGTGGCTCACGCCGGTAATCCCAGCACTTTGGGAGGCCAAGGCAGGCGGATCACCGGAGGTTGGGAGTCTGAGACCAGCCTGACCAACGTGAAGAAACACCGTCTCTACAAAGAATACAAAATTAGCCGGGCATGGTGGCACACGCCTGTAATCCCAGCTACTAGGGAGGCAGGAGAGTCGCTTGAACCTGCGAGGCAGAGGTTGCGGTGATCCGACATCTCTAGCCTGGGCAACAAGAGTGAAACTCCGTCTCCAAAAAAAAAAAAAAAAAACGAAAAAAATGAAACAAGAAAGAAAGAAGAAAGAGAAAGAAAGAAAGAAAGAAAGAAAGAAAGAAAGAAAGAAAGAAAGAAAGAAAGAGGCTAGGCACGGTGGCTCACGCCGGTAATCCCAGCACTTTGGGAGGCCAAGGCAGGCGGATCACCTGAGGTTGGGAGTTTGAGACCAGCCTGACCAACGTAAAGAAACACCATCTCTACAAAGAATACAAAATTAGCCGGGCATGGTGGCACATGCCTGTAATCCCAGCTACTAGGGAGGCAGGAGAGTCGCTTGAACCTGGGAGACAGAGGTTGCGGTGAGCCGAGATCTCTAGCCTGGGCAACAAGGGTGAAACTCTGTGTCAAAAAAAATAAAGAAAAAGAAGATGAAAGAAAGAAAGAAAGAAAGAAAGAAGAAAGAAAGAGAGAGAGAGAGAGAGAAAGAAAGAAAGAAAGAAAGAAAGAAAGAAAGAAAGAAAGGAAAGAAAGAAGGAAAGAAAGAGAGAGAGAGAGAGAAAGAAAGAAAGAAAGGAAAGAAAGAAGGAAAGAAAGAGAGAGAGAGAGAAAGAAAGAAAGAAAGAAAGAAAGAAAGGAAAGAAAGAAGAAAGAATGAAAGAAAGAAAGAAAGAAAGAAAGAAAGGAAGAAAGAAAGAAGGAAAGAAAGAAAGAAAGAAAGAAAGAAAGAAAGAAAGAAAGAAAGAGAAGGAAAGAGGCCAGGCACGGTGGCTCACACCTGTAATCCCCACACTTTGGGAGGCCGAGGTGCTAGGATCACCTGAGGTCAGGAGTTTGAGTCCAGCCGCAACATGGAGAAACCCCGTCTCTACTAAAACTACAAAATTAGCCGGGCGTGGTGGTGCAGGCCTGTAATCCCAGCTACTCGGGAGGCTGAGGTAGGAGAATCGCTTGAACCTGGGTTGCGGAGGTTGCGGTGAGCCGAGATGGCGCCATTGCACTCCAGCCTGGGCAACGAGAGTGAAACTCCGTCTCCAAAAAAAACTAAAGGAAAAAATGAAACAAGAAATAAAGAAAGAAGAAAGAAAGAACGAAAGAAAGAAAGAAAGAAAGAAAGAAAGAAAGAAAGAAAGAAAGAAAGAAGAAAAGGCAAGGCAAATCTACCTGCTTTCACTACATCTGGGGAGAATCAGGAAAGTCACCACTAACAAGGCCTAAAGTGGGGCTGCCGTCTGTAAAACCCGAACAGAAGAGTCCACGCGGGTTAAAGACACGAAGAAAGACAAGGAAACAAAGGATCAAAGAGAAGAACCATCTGGCCCAGCCAGGGTCTGTCTCTGAGATTGTCTGGGCAACCAGGGAGTGGGACGGAGGGAGGGCGGTCCTCCGAGACTCCGTCTCAGAAATATAACTCATGATAATAAAAAAAGATTCAGTTACCAAAAAAATCACGCATCATTCGTAACGTGTTTGATGCCTCGAAAGGCGAGAGGCGTATGTGTATGTCACTGTGGGCTCGTTTTCTTTTTTTCCTCTTCTCCCGGAAACTCACTTTTTAATTATTTTGTTTCATTTCATTTTTCTTTTTATTGTTTTGAGACGGAGTCTCGCTCTGTCGGCCAGGCTGGGGTGCAGTGGCGCGATCTCGGCTCACTGCAACCTCCGCCTTCCAGGTTCAAGCGATTCTCCTGCCTCAGCTCGGCCTCCCGAGTAGCCGGGATTACAGACGTACAGCACCGCGCCCGGCTAATTTTGTGTATTTTGAGTAGAGACCGGGTTTCACCATACTGGCCCTGCTGGTCTGACCGCCTCGTGATCCACCGGCCTCGGCCTCCCGAAGTGCTGGGATGACAGGCTTGAGCCACGGCACAGGGCCTATTTATTTATTTTATTCTATTTTATTTTATTTTTATTTTCTTGATGGATTTTTATTTATGGGTTTATTTATTTTATTTTATTTTTCGGAGACGTAGTTTCGCTGTTGTTGCTCAGACCGGAGTGCAATGGCGCGATCTCGGCTCACCGCAACCTCCGCCTCCCGGGTTCAAGCAATTCTCCTGCCTCGGCCTTCCTAGCAGCTGGGATTACAGGCATGTGGCACCACGCCGGGCTAATTTTGTATTTTCAATTGAGACGGGATTTCTCCATGTTTTTCAGGCTTGTCTCCAACTCCCGACCTCAGGTGACGCGCCCAGCTCTGTCTCCCAAAGTGATGGGATTACAGGCATGAGCCGCCGTGCCCGGCCTATTGTATTGTATCGTATTGTATTGTATTGTATTGTATTGTATTGTATCGTATCGTATCGTATCGTACCGTACCGTACCGTACCGTACCGTACCGTACCGTACCGTACCGTACTGTATGGTGTTGACTTATTTTATTTATTTAGTTTTATGTTATTTTCTTTGTTTGTTTGTTTTGGCCTGACCAAACGTCCATCAGACCCAGTCGTCGAAGTGGCGCTTCCCTTGGCAACAAGGGAGGGAGGAAGTTGGAGATGAGGGTGGGGGCGGTGGAGAAGACACAGTTGCCCCAGGCTGTGCGCAGGCGGCCTGAGATTCCTTCCTCTGTGAGGCCTCCCTTTTCAGAGTAACAGTGGCCGCTAGGTGATGCCCGACGTCTACCAATGAGAGTGTCAGCCCGGAATGAATTGGGATCGCCTGGAGGGGGATGGGGGAGGGGGAAGGATGGAGGCCCCCACAGCACAGTGGGTCACCGCGCCCTCCCAGGCGATCCCCACAACTACTCGACCAGGGACTCTGGGGGGAGGCAGCCTGAGCCCCCACCCATCGGATCATCTGGAACTTCCGTCCAGAGACCAGAGACCGACTGGGAATTCTCTCCCTCAAGGTCCAAATCGAAAAGAATCACTGGCACAGACACCGGGACTGAGGCCATTTCTAAAAGACTGGTTTCTGCGTTTTTGGTATATCCGTGTATGTCTGTAACACAAAATTACTTATTTTAAACGATTTTTGTCCTCCTGACGTGTACGGTCCTGTGGTAGACAGACCAGGGGACTCCTCAGCTCAGAGTCCGTGAGGCCAGAAGGTGACGTCCTAAATTTCTATTTAGAATGAATTTAAGCACACCAGCCAAGCACTCTGCCGTGAAACTGTCGGCGGGAAGACAAGCGGGTGGGGGCGGGGGGGAGGTGGGGAAGCCGGGCGCGGTAGGTCCACGCCTGTCATCCCCGCAGTTTTGGGAGGCCAAGGGCAGGTGGATCCCTCGATCCAAGCCTTTGGCAACGTGGCGAAACCTCGTCCCTAAAAAAAAACACAAAAACTAACTGGTTTCATAACTTGGACTCCAAGTTAATAAATAGATAAATAGGCCGGGGGCGGTGGCTCACGCCTGTCATCCCAGCACTTTAGGAGGCCCAGACGGACGGATCACGGGGTCAGGAGATCGAGACCATCGTGGCTACCGCAGTGAAACCCCGTCTCTACTCAAAATACAAAAAGTTAGTCAGGCGCGGTGGCGGGCGCCTGTAGTCCCAGCTACTTGGGAGGCTGGGGCAGAAGGTCGTGAACCCGGGAGGCAGAGCTTGCAGTGAGCCGAGATCGCGCCGCTGCACTCCAGCCTGGGCAACAGAGCGAGAGTCTGTCTCGAAAAGAAACAAACAAATAAATAAATAAATAAATAAATAAATAAATAAATAAATGTCAGTAAATACATGGATTAAAATTGAAAACTAAAAAAAAAAAAAAAAAAAAATGTAGCCGGCCGGGCGCGATGGCTCACGCCTGTCATCCCAGCAATTTGGGAGGCCGAGGCGGGCAGATCAACTGGGGTCGCCAGTTCGTTCGAGACCAGCCTGACCCACATGGAGAAATGCCGTCTCTACTAACAATACAAAATCAGCCGGGTGTGGTGGCCCATGCCTGTAATCCCAGCTACTCAGGAGGCTGAGGCAGGAGAGTCACTTGAACACGGGAGGTGGAGGTTGCGGCGAGCCGAGATGGTGCCATTGCACTCCGGCGTGGGCACCAAGAGTGAAACTCCTTCCCCCGCCCCCCAAAAAATTAAGTGCTGTGTTCTGTTATTTTTGCTTCCTACCCTGAGAAGAACATAATACAGCTGTTGTCTGCCTGCCTGCCTGCCTGCCTGCCTGCCTGCCTGCCTGCCTGCCTGTGACAGGGCCTCACTGTCTTTCGCCCAGACTGGAGTGCAGTGACACCATTCATTATGGCTCACTGGCTGCAGCCTCAACCTGCCCAGGGTTAGGCGATTCCTCAAGGGATCCTACGGCCTCGGCCTCCCAAAGTGCTGGGGTTGCAGGCGTGAGCCACCAGCACCCGGCCCGAGTTAATACGTCTTGTCTCACTACGTCTTAACCACACACCCATGAAGGACTCAAGTCAAGAGAGAGTCGGCAAGAGACTCTCAGCATTCTCTTCCGAAAGCACGTGTGTCCCGAGCTCCTGTGGTTTTAGGTGGCCACGCGTAGAGGAGAGATTTCCAATGTTTCCAGAGCGGTGCGAGCCACAGCCATTCGGGGCATCCGAGCCGGAGATGGGGTTTCTGACAGCGACTTGAGGGCCAGGAAGGGCCAGAATCTGCCAAGGCCCGTGTTCCAGGGTGGGGCCCGATGGAACCCAAGGTAGAGGGAGTCCGCCGTCCGCACAGAGAGAGCCCCAGCCCTAGGCCCCACTGTGCAGACCGAATCAGAAGGAAGAGAGTCCTTCGTCCTACATGCCACATCCCTCCACCGAACTTGGGAGCGGAAACATGGAAACCCCGTGTTTCCAAACGTGAGGTGACTCTCGGTTTACAATGGGTCACAAGGGGCCGGGCTCTCCGGAGTCCGCAGGATAAAGAAGTCATTTCTTGCTCGGCCTCCCCCATCCCCTGGTAACTGTCGCTGGTGACTTTAAATGAGCCGGGGCCGGCAGGCCCAGGAGCCGCTACGGGGGGAGGGGGCGGGGGGGTGTGCCTCAGGCACTGCAGAAAGGAAGTGGGCCTGAGCCCGGAGGATGACGGTGCTGCAGGAACCCGTCCGGGCAGCTATATGGCAAGCACTAAACCGCTATGCTTACCGAGATGCGGTTTTCCTCGCAGAACGCCTTTATGCAGAAGTACACTCAGAGGAAGCCTCGTTTTTACTGGAGACCTGTTCTTACCGCTCAGGAAAGGCCTACAAAGCATATAGACTCTTGAAAGGACACAGTTGTGCTACACCTCAATGCAAATACCTGCTTGCAAAATGTCGTCTTGATCTCAGCAAGCTTGCAGAAGGCGAACGAATCTTATCCGGTGGGGTGTTTAATAAACAGAAAAGCCATGATGATATCGTGACTCATATGTTATTGAGTTTGGTGATTCGGCTTGCTTTACTCTCTCATCGTTGGGACACGTATATCGCAAGACAGATCCGCTTGCCAAAGCATCGGAGTGTTACCCAAAGGGCCTTCGTTTCAAGCCTTTCTTCTGGTATCCCTTTGAATCATTCTGTGAAATAGGTGAAAAGCCGGATCCTGACCAAACGTTTAAATTCACATCTTTACAGAACTTTAGCAACGGTCTGCCCAACCGTTGCACCACACAAGTACCTCGTCATAGTTTATGTCACAGACAGCCTGAGACCCTTCTTACGGAAACACCCCAGGACACAATTGAATTAAACAGATTGAATTGAGAATCTTCCAATTCAAAGTACTCCTTGAATACAGATTCCCCAGTGTCTTCCATTGATTCAGCTGTCATTTCACCTGATACCGTCCCACTGGGAACAGGAACTTCCATATTATCTACGCAGGTTCAAAAGAAGCCAAAAGCTGGTCGAAGTTTATCAGGACGACCAGCAGCTGTTAGTCCATTAACTCCAAGTGTTGGGATTTTGCCATTAGAAACCCCAAGTCCGGGAGATGGATGGATCCTATTTACAAAACTACACTAGTATTAGACACCTCCTGTCACTGACGTGCCATCCACCGGAGCCCCTTCAAAAAAGCCTGTTGCCAGAATCGGCCGAACTGGAGCACAGTCTGTCTTCTCACAGAGTGGACATAGCCGAGAGGTAACTCCAATTCTTGCAAAAACACAAAGTTCTGGTCCACAAACAAGGGCATCACCTCAGGTATCGAGCCCCACTGTGGCATCTCCCCTAAATGCACTGCCTCGAAGAAATCCATGACTCTTGACTAGTGACAGCTCCACAACCAAGGAGAATAGGAAAAAAGTTAAAAATGAAGTGTCCACCTGAAATCCCAAACAGAAAAACAAAAAGTAAAACTAACGAAGGAGGAGTAACTCGACCTCACATCGATGGCAGCCTGGAAATGACAAAATTGGACTCTTCCATCATTTCAGAAGGGAAAATATCCGCAATCACACCTCAGATTCAGGCTTTTAATCTACGAAAAGCAGCAGCCGAAGGCTTGATGAGCCTTCTTCGTGAAAGGGGGAAAGGTTATGTAGCTTTGTGTTCTCACCACTGCACACAAGCTATCGATATTTGGAGCCATCCACCTTCTCCCCACCACGATGCCGGTAGGGTACTGTGCCACATCGGAAGGGCCTATTTTGAGCTTTCAGAGTCCACGCAAGCTGAAAGAATCTTCTCAGAGGTTAGAAGGATGGAGAATTACAGGGTCGAAGGCATGGAGCTCTGCTCCGCAACACTCTGGCATCCTCAAAAAGATGTTGCTCTGTGAGTTCTGTCAAAAGACTTGACAGACGTGGATAAAAATTCGCCAGCCAGAGGCCTGGCGTGCCGCAGGGAACTGTTTCCGCTTGCAACGGGGACACGATATGGCAATTAAATTCTTCCAGAGAGCTATCGAAGTGGATCCAAATCATGCTTAGGCCTCTACTGCATTAGGGCGGGAGTTTGTCTTCACTGTAGAATGGGACAAAGCATTAGCTTGTTTTCGAAATGCTATCAGAGTCCATCCTAGACATTGTAACGCATGGTAAGCGGCAATGAAGTGTAAAGACAAGCTCTTATCGACGGTGCCGGTGCTCGCTGATTTTTCTCGTTAGATAGCTCTTTATTGCCATGAATTTGGTTACAGATACCTAGGGATGGTACATACTGGTCAATAACGTCTAACTGAAATGCTCTCTTACGAAATGTATGTCTTTAACAAACTCTTAAATTAACTCCCGATAATGGAATACCAGATCCTTATACTCAACAGTTGCAGTCTTCTACCAAACTTTTGCAGATACTGTAGTTGTCTTTCGTTTGTGTGTGTGTTTCTTTAGTTTTGTGACTGGATGTGTTACTTTTTCTTTGAACACCGAAATGGTGATGGGGACAAAAAGTGCTTGGGAAATTGGAAAGGAACAGCATAATCCACTTATCGGATAATAGAAAAAAATATTGCAACGATTCACTGGTTGCTGCTTTTTGACAGTGTTCCAGTTGATGGAGTTACTATTAAGAAGTCAGTGTACCCTTTTATTTAGCAGTATCTCCGTTTTACTGTTTTGTACTTGCGTATCAGTAGACACATCGGAAATTACTGCCTAGGTCATATTGTTATCAACCGAATAAGATACGAAAACGTTTGGTCCTACTTCTGCCTCAACACCATACGTGCCGTTGACATTGGTTGTATTTTTCTGGACTGACTTCATAGTTTACACATCAGGTGGCCGGGCGCGGTGGCTCAAGCCTGTCATCCCAGCACTTCGGGAGGCCCAGGCGGGCGGATCACGAGGTCAGGAGATCGAGACCATCCTGGCTAACACGGTGAAACCCCGTCTCTACTAAAAATACAGAAAATTAGCCGGGCGTGTTGGCGGGCGCCTGTAGTCCCAGCTACTCGGGAGGCTGAGGCAGGAGAATGGCGTGAACCCGGGAGGCGGAGCTTGCAGTGAGCCGAGATCGCGCCACTGCACTCCAGCCCGGGCGACAGAGCGAGACTCCGTCTCAAAAAAAAAAAAAAAAAAAAAAAGAAAGAAAAGAAAAGAAATAGTTTACACATCAAGAGAAGGCCGGACGTGGTGGCTCACGCCTGCCGCCATCCCGGCACTTTCGGAGGCCGAGGCGGGCGGGTCACAAGGTCAAGAGATCGAGACCATCCTGGCCAACGTGGTGGAACCCTGTCCGTATTAAGAGTATAAAACTTAGGTGGCCGTGGTGGAGGGCGCCTGTAGTCCCAGCTACGCGGGAGGCTGAGGCAGGAGAATCGCTTGAACCCGGGAGGTGGAGGCGGCAGTGAGCCGAGATCACCCCATTGCACTCCAGCCTGGGCGACAGAGCGAGCGAGAGGCCGTCTGGAGGAAAAAAAAAAAATTAAAAAAAAAAAAAAAAAAAACAAAAAAAAAAAACATAAATAAATACCAGGAGAAACTATAATTCTGAAGTCATAACTCTGTGGTAGTTTTTTTTTGTCAGATACGGTTATCTTTGGGGTTAAGTATTACAGCAGTGGAGTTGTATCATTTGATTTGCTTCTAAATCTGCAGCATTCTATTACTAAAACATTTTTTGATTTGTGAATATGTTGTTTAACGGATTCTGTCTCATTTTGCTGTAGTAGTTACATGGCCTGAAAGGTGGCCAAAAACATAGTGCTAGCTATTGCTGACCAACGTAACAATCAACTTGCCGATACCGCCTTCTCTTCCGATAGCTATGTTCTCCGTCATATTTTAAGAACTCAGTTCTTCATGAGACTTGTGTTGTTTTTGATTTTTTTCCCAAGTCCGGGGGATCCTCGTGTTGTTTTCTGTCAATGCGTATTGTCTGTTCAGCTATTTTGCAGGAGTCGCATTCTTAAAAAACTTCACCCTATCAAAAATCGTCTTTAAAGGAGGAATATTCAGATCGGCAAGCTTTTCCTAGGAAGAGTGTAAATGCTGACGTATTTAGGTAGCTCTGAATTCTGAGCCACTATATTTTAACTACAAAATAGGTAGCCTTTCCTTCGTTTTCGCTTTCACTATCATCAGCACGGGGTTTAATACCTTTTCTTCATCTATAACACAACTACAATGATATACGAAGCCACTCAAATACAGCAGATACGTTGCGCTTTCAAAAAAAAAAAAAAAGAAAAAAGAAGTCTTTCTGTGGCACGGCATTAGCTGTGGCTCGAATCTAGAATCTCCAGTAAAAACCAATGAGACAGGGTGAAACCCCGTGCCTACTAAAAATAAAAAAATGAGCCGGGCCTGGTGGCGCTGAGGCAGGAGAATCACTGGAACCCAGGAGGCAGAGGGTGCAGTGAGCCGAGGTCACGCCACTGCACTCCAGCCTGGGCGACAGAGCAAGACTCCATCTCAGAAAGAAACAAACACGCAAAGCCAATGAAGGTGTTTAGCTCAACGTGTCGGGCTCAGGTCTCTTGACAGGATACATCCAGCACCGGGGCGGGGAACGTCGAGGGGTGGGGCGGAATCTATTTTGTGGCCTCAAGGGAGGGTTTGAGAGATAGTCCCGCAAACGGTGATGGCCTAAGGAAGCCCCTCCGCCCAAGAAGCAATATTCATTTCTAGCCTGTAGCCACCCAAGAGGGAGAATCGGGCTCTCTACAGACCCCACAACCCGCACCCCACCCCCCGCCCCGCCTCGTGAAATGGGCTCTCGCTCCGCCAGGCCCTATTCACGCCGTGTGGTTTTGTAACCTCCAGCGTGTGTGCGTGGGTTGCGGGGTGTGGTGGGGGTGGCTGTGGACAGAGGAGGGGATAAAGCGGCGGTGTCCCGCGGGTGCCCGGGACGTGGGACGTGGGTGGGGTGGCCAGAGCCTAGGGAACTCCTCGCCTGTCAGGACGTCTCCCCCACCCCCCACCCCGGTCCCCTCTCTGACCTACGCTCCACATCTTCGCAGTTCAGTGGGGACCTTGTGGGTGGAAGTCACCGTGCCTCTGGACTTTAGCCGACCAAGGCCGGGCTCCCAGGAGTCTCCCCAGAGTCGGGGCCTTGGGCAGGCTCACAGGGATGCTGACGGTGACGGTCGGTGACCGTGATGTACGTTGGAGGCCTCGGGCCAATGCAGAGGTATCCATTTGACCTCGGTGGGACAGGTCAGCTTTGCGGAGTCCCGTGCGTCCTTCCAGAGACTCATCCAGCGCTAGCAAGCACCGTCCCGAGGATCCCAGCTCCCAGCAGAGGCACTTTTGTTCACACAGAATCCTGGGCAGGAAAGTTCTCAGCAGGCTTAGGCCTCCAGCCAAAAACCCAAAACCACTTCTGGGATTTTTTTTTTCAAAGAGCCAGTGGTTCCACAGGGGGCCGTGGGTAGTTGTGGAAATGGAGAGAAGTGTCTGCAGATACATATTTGAGACAGAACGGACGGGGCTCGGTCACAGGTCACTTAGGACACGGGCAGATGCACATTGAGAAAACCCTCCCAGCATCCTAGGTGAACAGAGGCATGATCTTTCGAGACTGTCGAGGGAGAAGCAACTCCAGATTTTAGGGTTGGATCTTTATTCATATGTAGTATCTATGAGGTATCCAAGTCCAGAAATCAACTCGCCAGTTCTGTACAGCATTCTGTAGGGAGATCAAATCTGGGATGTCTGATGCTAAGAATTCAGGCCTTGGTAATGGATGAGATTAGATGTACTTGAGCTTATTTTGCAAAGAAAGAGAGGGCGGGAGATAGCGAGAGCCAGAGAGCGAGCGAGCGAGCGAGCAAGAGAGAGAGAGAGAGAGAGAGAGAGAGAGAGACAGAGAGACAGAGACAGAGATAGAGATAGAGAGAGACAGACAGAGAGAGACAAAGATACACAAAGAGAGAAAGACAGAGAGAGAGATAGAGAAAGACAGAGATGGACAGAGACCGAAAGAAACAGAAAGAAACAGGGAGACAGGAAGGGAGAGAGACAGACAGAGTGAGAGACAGACAGACAGGCAGAGAAAGAGAGTAAGATGGAAGGCAGACACACACAGAGGGAGAGAGAGAGAGAGAGGGAGAGAGACAGACAGAGTGAGAGACAGACAGACAGGATGACTGACAGGCAGAGAAAGAGAGTAAGATGGAAGGCAGACACACACAGAGGGAGAGAGAGAGAGAGAGAGGGAGAGAGACAGACAGAGTGAGAGACAGACAGACAGGATGACTGACAGGCAGAGAAAGAGAGTAAGATGGAAGGCAGACACACACAGAGGGAGAGAGAGAGAGAGGGAGAGAGACAGAGACAGACAGACAGAGAGAAAGAAAGAGACAGACAGAGAAAAAGAGACAGAGAGAGAGAAAGACAGACAGACAGACAGAGAGAAACAGACAGAAAGAGAGAGACACAGACAAAGAGAGAGAGAGAGAGAGAAACAGACAGACAGGGAGGCAGAGAGAGACAGACAGACAGGCAGAGAAAGACAGTAAGACACAAGACAGACACAGAAAGAGAGAGAGACAGGCAGAGACAGAGAGAGAAACAGATGGGCAGAGAGAGAGAGACAAATAGACAGAGAGGGAGAGAGAGAGGGAGACAGACAGGCAGAGAAAGCGAATAAGACAGAAGACAGACACAGTGAGAGAGAGAGACAGAGACAGAGAGAAAAAAGAGAAAGACGGACAGACAGACAAAGAGACAGACAGAGAAAGACAGAGACGGACAGAGAGAGACAGAGAGAAACAGACAGAAAGAGAGACAGAGAGAGAGAGAGAGGCAGGCAGAGAAAGAGAGTAAGACAGAAGACAGACACAGTGAGAGAGACCGGCAGAGAGAGAGACAGAGAGAAAGATAGAGAGAGACGGACAGACAGAGAAAGGCAGAGACGGACAGAGAGAAACAGAAAGAGAGAGAGACAGAGACAGAGAGAAACAGACAGACAGAGAGAGAGAGAGAGAGAGAGAGAGAGAGGCAGACCGACAGACAAACAGGCAGAGAGAGGGAGTAAGACGGAAGACAGACACAGTGAGAGAGACAGTCAGAGAGAGAGACAGAGAGAAAGAAAGAGAGAGACAGACAGACAGAGAAAGACAGAGACGGACGGAGAGAAACGGAAAGAGAGAGAGACAGAGACAGAGAGAAACAGACAGGCAGAGAGAGAGAGAAGACAGAGAAAGAGAAAGAGAGAGACAGAGACAGACAGAGACACAGAGAGAAGGGGAAGAAAGGCGTGCTCCAGAAATAATTACACATATTTTATAATGCTTTTGATCCCATAAACTGTGGCCGGGGGTATACTTTGAAAACAACAACAAGAACAACAACAACGACGACGACGACGACGACGACGACAACGACGACGACGACAACTACAACAACAGCAACAGCAACAAGAGCAGCAGCAGCATTCGCTTACGGATTTCTAGAAAATAAGATGTTATGAAGTATAGTCAACATCAACCGGCTCTCACTGCACGTGGAGAGATGCAGAAAAGCGTTAGTTAACAACAGGAGAAAACAGCAGCTGACACGTCTTGGGGAAAATAGACGTCTTCCTGAAAACTGGGGATCGCTACTTCACCTGAAAAGAAAGACATACGAAAAAGGAAAAACACGAACAAAACAAAACAAGCCAACAAACACGGGCCAAGGCACCGTCCCTGGAAATCTTTTTTTCTTTTTTTCGTACTTTAAGTTTTAGGGTACACGTGCACAATGTGCGGGTGTGTTACCTATGTATCCATGTGCCATGTTGGTGTGCTGCACCCATTAACTCGTCATTTAGCATTAGGTGTATCTCCTCATGCTATCCGTCCCCCCTCCCCCCACCGTCCCTGGAAATCTTAAGTGAGCAAAGTATTAGTTTTCAGAAAGCGTTTCTATTTCGGGCAAATACTGAGAAGGCCCAGACTAGAGCTGTGACGCCGTTCCCATTGTGAAACTCTGCTGGCCGGAGGGAGGGAGGGAGGGAGGGAGGGAGGGAGGGAGGGAGGGGAAACTAAAACATCATGATAAAAGGTGATTGAGACCCAGCCAGGGTGAAGCTTTCCCAGGGAGGGAGGCCTGAGGAGGGGAGCGGGGGGAGAAACCCCACAACTGCAGACCCGCCCGCTTGCCCACGCGGGTCAGGGGCTCCGCCATCGGCGGCCCAAGCTGCCTCTGGGGAAGTGGGACCGTGCCGCCCCCATCTTCAAAAACGGTGGCCACTGAGTGAGGCCTGACGCCCACCGATGCAAATGTCAGCCTGGCAAGCATGAGATCGCCGGCAAGGGGTGGGGGAAGGGGAGAGAAGACCGAGGCACACCGGGGTGGATCCGGAAAGTTTCCAAGCAGGGTGTTGGGAGGCGGGGGGGCAGGGGTTTGGGGGGCAACCCACCTAACTGACTCACTAAATGAACGTAACGGGACGTGGGTAGTGGGGGAGCCGTGGGGGCGACTCGAAAATTAAACTAAAGCCCAAGTCGAAGAGTCTATGCGCACGAAAGAAACCAAAACACAAAGAAAACTAAAGCGCCGATCAAAGAACAATAGGGCCCCCGCCAGGGCGGATGTTCCCTAGGCAACGAGGGAGAGAGGGAGGGGCCTCCGGAAGGGAGAGAGAGAAACCAGTTGCCCCAGGCTCGGTGAAGTCGGCGAGACCTCCCTCCGCGTCACGTCGACTTCCCATAACAGTGGCCGCTAGGTGATGCCCGAAGACAACCGATGCCCGCAAGTGTCAGTCAGCACGGAAGAGAATTTATGTATTTATTTATTTATTATTTATTTATTTATTTATTTATTTATTTATTTATTTAGAGACAGAGTCTCACTCACTCTGCAGCCTGGGCTGTAGTGCAGTGGCGCGATCTCGGCTCACTGCAGCCTCCGCCTCCCAGGTTCCAGCGATTCTCCCGCCTCAGCCTCCCGAGTAGCTGGCATCACAGGCACCCGCCCCACCCACCGCTCCAGACTCAGTTTTGTATTTTTAGTAGAGACGGGGTTTCGCCGTGTTGGCAAGGCTGGTCTCGAACTCCCAACCTCAGATGATCCACCCGCCTCGGCCTCCCAAAGTGCTGGGATGACAGACGTGAGCCACCACGCCCGGCCTTAACTGTTTCTTTTTAAGTCGAGGAGCTTATCAGGGAACTAGGAGAAGTACAGACGCCACACGTGACAGAGAGAAACGTCTGAAAACGCCCCTCGCATCCAAGTGGGGACCCGGCCTCGACCTCCCGAAATCATACACCGAGTGGGGAAGCCCAGCAAGGCCCGTCTGTCCACATTCCTCTCGGCCCCTCGAAGCACCTAAGCCCGCGCTTCTCACTTTCATGGAAGGGGCAGGGCCCTCCCCGGCACGGGGCGTCTGACAGACTGACAGAGAACGAGACAGACATAGAAAGACAGAGATGGATGGGGAGAGATAGAGAGAAACAGACAGAAAGAGAGAGAGAGACAGACAGACAGACAGAGAGAGAGAGAGAGAGACGCAGAGAAAGAGAGTAAGACAGAAGATAGGCACACGGAGAGAGACAGAAGGACAGAGAAAAAAGAGAGACAGACAGACAGAGAAAGAGACATACAGAGAAAGACAGTGACGGACAGACAGAGAAAGAGATAAACAGACAGAAAGAGAGAGACACAGAGAGGGAGAGGGAGAGAGAATCAGAAAGGGAGGGAGAGAGAGAGACAGATGGACAGGCAGAGAAGAGCCAGAGAGAGACAGACAGATGGACAGGCAGAGAAGGAGAGTAAGACAGAAGAGAGACACAGTGAGAGAGACAGGCCGAGAGAGAGAGAGACAGAGAGAAAGAAAGAGAGAGACAGACAGAGAAAGACAGAGATGGACAGAGAGAAACAGACAGAAAGAGAGAGAGACACACAGAGAGAGAGCGAGAGAGAGAGAGAGAGAGAGAAACAGAAAGGGAGGGAGAGGGACAGACAGACAGGCCGAGAAGGAGAGACAGACAGAAGATAGGCACAGAGAGACACAGAAAAAGAAAGAGAGAGGCAGATAGAGAAAGAGACAGACAGAGAAAAACAGAGAGAGACGGAGAGAAACAGACAGAAAGAGAGAGAGAGAGAAACAGACAGGAAGGGAGAGAGAGAGACAGACAGACAGACAGGCAGAGAAAGAGAATAAGACAGAAGACGGACACAGTGAGACAGGCGGGGAGAGAGAGAGAGAGAGAGAGACAGAGAAAGAGACAGACAGAGAAAGACAGAGACAGACAGAGAGAGAAAGGGAGAAACAGACAGAAGAGAGAGAGAGAGACAGAGAGAGAGAAATAGAACGGGAGGGAGGGAGAGAGAGAGAGAGAGAGAGAGAGAGAGAGACAGACAGACAGAGAAGGAGAGTAAGACAGAAGACAGCCACAGTGAGAGAGGCAGACAGAGAGAGAGAGAGAGAGAGAGAGAGAGAGAGAGAGAGAGACAGAGAGAAAGAAAGAGAGAGACAGACAGAGAAAGACAGAGATGGACAGAGAGAGACAGAGAGAAACCGAGAGAAAGAGAGAGACAGACAGAGAAAGAGACAGACTGGCAGAGAGAGAGAGTCAGACAGAAGATAGGCAGAGAGAGAGAGAGACAGAGAGACACGGAAAGAGAAAGAGAGGGGCAGACAGACAGAGAAAGAGACAGAAACAGACAGAAAGAGAGAGAGAGACACAGACAGGCAGGGAGAGAGAGACACAGACAGACAGGCAGAGAAAGAGAGTAAGACAAGACAGATACGGTGAGACAGGCAGAGAGAGAGAGAGAGAGAGAGAGGCAGAGACAGAGAGAAAGAAAGAGACAGACAGGCAGACAGACAGAGAAAGAGACAGAGAGAGAAAGAGAGGAACAGAGAGAGACAAGAGAGAAACAGATAGAAAGAGAGAAGGTCGTAGCCTAGGAGTGATACGGTGCCTTTTGTTTCATTTTCTCTTTCTTTTCTTTGCTTTTTTTCTTTCTTTCACTTATTTATTAATTTATTTGGAGACCGAGTCTCACTCTGCCGCCCAGGCTGTAGTGCAGTGGCGCGATCTTGGGTCACCTCAACCTCCGCCTGCCAGGTTCAGGCCATTCTTCCGCCTCGGCCTCCCGAGCAGCTGGGAGTACAGGCGCCTGCCCCACCGCGCCCGACTCCGGTTTCGTATTTTCACTAGAGACGGGGTTTCACCACGTTGGCCAGGCTGGTCTCGAACTCCTGACCTCGGGATGACAGACGTGAGCCACTGCGTTCAGTGTACAGTGCCATTTCTTAGAAATCACTCACGGGAACACATAGTTATAGGTCATGTGTAGAGATGTTTTTAATGTATTTGTGTGTGTGTGTATGTATGTATGTATGTATGTATGTATGTATGTATGTATTTATTTATTTATTTATTACGCGGGGAGGTGGGGGGACGGAGTTTCGCTCTTGCTGCCCAGGCTAGAGTGCAATGGCATAGGGGACACAAGGAGTCAACCTACGGCAGAGAGGACAGACACATCATTCAGAGCGTAAGGGCCTCAGCGAAAGGTGGCAGGGCCCGCGCTTTTAAAGGCTGAGATCCCGGCGGCGCAGGCCTGTCGTCCCAGCACTTTGGGAGGCCCAGGAGGGCGGATCACTTGAGGCCAGGAGTTCGATACCAGGGTGGCCGACAAGAAGAAACCCCGTCCCTACTAAAAATAGAAAAATGAGCCAGCTGTGGTGGTGCGTGCCTGTCATCCCAGCTACCGAAGAAGAATCACTGGAACCAGGGAAGCAGAGCCTCTCCTGTCAGTGGCTGACTACCCAGGGTGTGGGGGAGCGAATACTGGGGTAGTTCGGGAAGGCAGAGGCAGCTCTAAAAGCATAGAAAAGGATGCTTAACTCATTTTAAATATATTTTTAATGGACAAATAATAACGGCGTACACGTATGAGGTATATCGTGATAGTTCGATCTACGTATACATTGTAGAAAGACTCAATCAAGCTAAGCAACATATTCATCACCTCACCAACTTATGACCTTTTTGGGGGGAGAATATTACAAATCTATTCTTTTAGCAATTTTGAAGTCTATAGCACATTATGATTATTATTAACTGTGGACGCAACTCATTTTCTTGCTTCCTATCCTATGGGCTACTGGAAATTGTATCAGTCCTTCAGTTTTCTACCCGTATGTCCCATAGTATCGGGGCTTTCTTGCAGCATTTCTAGGATATCTGTGGAGACAAAGTACAGTTGAAGGTAGAATGTGTTTTCTCTGCATTTGCTCTGACCTCCCAGAAACCTGTTCCATGACCACTCAAGATTAGGTGTTCAAGCCTGAAGTATTTGTTAGAGAAGGCATTTCACAACGCCTGGCATATCGATCAAAGCCACGTGTGTTCCTACAGCAGACACCGTTGAGGTGGGAGAAGCAGAAGTCCCTATTCCCAAGGAGAGAGACAGCATGGGCCCACGACTACCAGCTGGCTGAGCAACATAGAGTGGTTCCTCTTTAAAGGCTCGTGTGTAACCCGAGGTTTAAGGACAACCTGTATTCACGGGGTGTCAGTCTGGGGATTCTGTGGAAGGTTTTACGGAAAGCGATATGACGTGAACTTTGAAGAACAGTGTGGCAGGCGAACAGGTAAAAAACACGGTGGACAAAGTTGTAAAGTTGTCGCCCGTAGAGTAGGAGGAAAATGACCTGGTCGAGCAGAGACTGCCCGCAAGGGAGCAACGGTTGGGGAAGGGGACAGGATCGTAGGTAAAATAGGGAGGCAGATAAGGATATCTAGTCTGAAGACCTTAGGAAAGGAAAATCACAGAGGACTAGAAAAAGCCTAAATCCCCACGACGGTGTACAAGGTCTCGCACGATGAAGCCCACCGTTTTCTCGTGAATGAGAGGAAGCTCTGAAAAGCCTGTGTCATCACAGGATGCAGTTGACAACCGGACAAAGAGGGAAGGTCCTGGCAGAGGACTTAGACGAGTGTTTCCGGTTGTCTTTCTGTGAGACATTTGCAGAGTCAGTCAGCATCCCTCAGCTGTGAAAACTATAATATGACAGGTATGATACTCTAGGGAGAGACACGAAGGGTGGTAAGAGAAGATCATTCGCAGCTGTGGAACCCTGGGCTTTGTGTGCAGTGAAACGCACAGACGATTCCATTCGACTCTCCACACCACCAACGAACCCTTCATTTTACAGGATCAGAGTAGCTAAGTAACTTTTGCAAGTGCGTCGGCTTGGAAAATGTTCAAAGAAAGGTGTGCCCGATTTCTAAGCCCGTCCTATTTCATCATGTCAGTTTCGCCCATCCTAGCCTAATAAGAAGGGTCGCTTCGGCATATTTATCACACACTTAGGTTCCAGAGCCCGTGCCAAGACTTAGAATAAAAGAATTTTAAGTGAGGTGCCTAGGAATCTGCGTGTTTAATACACACCCTAGATGGTTAGTAGGATCAAGTCATTTTGGGGAATCCCTGCAATGTGTCACACCGCCTTGAGAAAAGGCATAAGGTTGGAGAGGAAAGGGGAGGGATGGAAAGAGGTGAAGGAGGTAGTATTGACAGGATTTGACCGATCGCAGGAGAAGTGAAGTCTTCAGTCTCTGACTAGCATTTCTGTCTGAAGTTTTGTCAGTGTAGACCCCCGCCCAGCAACAAAATCCTCCTCTAATCGGGCCAAAAGTAGCGAGTGGCCATTCTGCCACGCTCTCTCGGGTGTGAGCATCCCAGGAGAGTTGTAGCCAGGACACAGCAGCATGCCGGTGTGCCGCTCTGGTCGCATACGTTAGAGATGATTTTCATGACACTCACAGGTAAAAAGAAACGTAAAAGGTTTCTGGGAGAGAAGCCGACCATCACGTTCCTGTTTTCAGAACAGAAAAATCGCCGTCATCGTTCGGTTCATTTAAAAAATAACGATGCTGTATTTAAGGAGAGAGTTTCTTGGAGCAAGAAGTGATGTTAAATGTTTAAAGATTTTAAATCGACAAACTAGGCTACAGTAAATCCTTTTACTTTTGGAACAGCGAGCCATTCTCCTCGAGCTCTTCGGGTCCTGAGTGACTCACCACGTTCAGCATAGATAAATGCCTTCCGTCCTTCAGTGAAGACACTGCCGATGGTAGGCAGAATAATGGTTCCTCAACTATGTCCATACCCTTATCCCTGGGACCTGTGGATATGTTACTTTAAATAGCAAAGAGAACTTAACAAATGTGATTAGGTATTTTGAGACAGGAAGAGAAGCCCAGATTATCCAGGTGGGCCCAATAGAATCACAAGAGTCCTTATAATAGAGGGCAGGTGAGCAAGAATCAAAGAAAGAGACGCAATAATGGAAGCAGAGGTCAGGGTGCCGTGATTGCTAGAATGGGGTCACAGGCTAAGACACGCAGATAGCCTCTAGCAGCTGGAAAAGTAACAGCCATCGATTCTTTCCTAGAGTCTCCAGAGGAATGCAGCTCTGCTGACACCTGTTTTAGCCTAGAGAGACTAATTTTGGGTTTGTCATCTCCAGAACTATAAGGTAATACATTTTGATTGCCGTAAGCCACCCATTTTACGGTAATTTTGTGACAGTAGCAATAGGAAACTCATAACACCGTCATCAGGTGGCTTTCGTGTGTTATTTCCACGATGAGCAGGAAGGCTCTTGTATCCAAGAGGGATCCTTAGCAAAAACCAGCAGGGAGGCAAAACCGAGACCCAAGGTCAAAGTTGACTGTGTCGACCTTGACTTAGAACGCATTTCTGGGTGAAGAAGCCCTAACGTCTTCCTTTGACTCTGAAACCCATGGAGTTTCTGTTCCTTATAACTGCCAGTGACAATGTTCCACCTCACCGTGCCTTCCCTATGGTCATTCACTCTTTTTTTATTCTTTTTCAGACGGGGTCTCTTACTGTCACCCAGGCTGGAGCGCAGTGCTACAGTACCGGTTCACTGCAGCCTCAAACTCGTGGGCTCGAGTGATCCTCCCGCCTCAGCCTCTGGAGTAGTCGGGACCACAGATAGGCACCACCACACCCGGCTAATTAAAACATTTTTTTGTTTTTTTTTTTTTTTTTTGTAGAGACGGGACCCTGCTCTATTGCCTAGGCTGGCCTTGAACTCCCGGCCTCAAGCAATCCTCCTGCCTAAGCCTCCCAAAGCACTGGGATCGCAAGCATGAGCCACCACGCCCGGTCCTCTCTTACTTCTCTTAACGCTACCCTGTCAGATATCCCCTGGGCCATTATCCCTCAGATATTGCAGCTTTTAGGGCCAGCTTCGGAGAGTCTTCCCCATGACATTTTTAGTCCATAAATCCTATTCTGAGGAAATTACAGTAACGCTTCCTAAAAATCATGCCACGAAATGGAACGTAGGCCAGGCACGGTGGCTCACACCTGTAATCTCAGCACTTTAGGAGGCCAAGGTGAGCAGATCGCTTGAGCTCAGGAGTTCGAGACCAGCCTGGGCAACGTGGCAAAACCCCATCTCTACAAAAAATACAAAAAAAAAAAAAAATGAGCTGGGCATGGTGGTGAATGCCTGTAGATCCAGCTACTCAGGAGGTTGAGTTGAAAGAATGGCTTGAGCCCCAGAGGCGGAGACCGCAGTTGCAGGAGCCAGTTGACAGAGCGAGAGAAGGTCCAAAAAAAAAAAAAAAAAAAGAAAAGAACAAAGAAAGAACAGACCCCAATACCGCATTGTCGCTGAACGTTCCCCCAAAAGGCCAGAAACCCCCTGACTCAGGTCAAGGAGGTGGTGTTTCATTTTATCTCTCTCTCTCTCTCTCTCTCTCTCTCTCTCTCTCTCTCTCTCTCCCCCTCTGTCTCTCTCTTTCTCCCCTAACTTTCATTTCTTGTTCAAGCATACCCGTGCAAGATTGTCACATAGGTACACTTCTGACTGGGGGGTTCAGTGTGCAGATGATTTCATCACCCGGATACTCAGCGCCGTACCCGACAGTTTTCGCGTTTTTTGTGTGTTTTGTCTTTTCCGGAAGCCGTCTCTCCTTCCACCCCTTCTCCCTCAAGTAGGCTCCCGCGTCTCTCGTTCCCCTCGTTCTGTCCATGCAGAAGTCTCATCTATAAGTTCCCACTTCTAGATGAGGGACGCTCCCCTCCGTCCCCACCCCGCACCCCCTCCCCCCACACACCCTCATTCCCGCACCCCCCCCTCCTCAAACGCAAGAAAGGGAGAAAGACAGAAATGAAAGTAAGAAGTGAGCCTCCAAGGCGGTGGAGGCGGGGGATCACAAAGGGTGAGCAAGCGATGGGGGTCGGGAGATATCTTGGCCGAGCTATGAAAAATAGGGGACCCACTTTCCAGCCCCACCACACCCCCTATTCCTCAACCGCAGTCAGCCTCTGGGTGGGGTTGCGCCCGTCAAAGCTTCTGAATGGAGAGAAGCCCAAGGCTATGGAAGGCATCAGCTCCAACTCCAGGAAGGGAATAGGGCTCTGTGCATATGAATGGGGCTCTAGAAGGCGGTGCCGCGGCGCCCAAAGCGATGCGCCTAGCCTCGCCTCGCCTGGCCCAGAGCGAGACTCCGTCTCCAAATAAACAAACAAATAAATAAATAATAAAAAAAATCATCAATAAAAAGAAAGAAAGAGAGAGAGAGAAAGAAAGGAAAGAAAGAAAGAAAAGAAAGAAAGAAAGAAAGAAAGAAAGAAAGAAAGAAAGAAAGAAAATAAAGAAAGAGAGAAAGAAAGAGAGAAAGAAAGAAAGAAAGAAAGAAAGAAAGAAAGAAAGAAAGAAAGATAAAGAAAGAATCAGTACAGCGGTCGTGGTCGTGAATCATTCCCCGGAGTCCAGGCGCAGTGGCTCACGCCCGTCACGCCAGCACTTTGAGTCGCCGGATCAGGAAGGTTGCCACAAAATGATGAGACCCCGTCTGTGGAAACACATTCAAAATTGAAGGCCGGGCGTGGCGGCTCACGCCTGCCATCCCAGCACTTCGCGAGGCCGGGGAGGGCGGATCACCTGAGGTCGGGAGTTCGAGACCAGCCTGACCAACACGGAGAAGCCCCGTCTCTACTAAAAATACCAAATCAGCCAGACGTGGTGTCGCATGCCTGCAATCCCAGCTACTCGGGAGGCTGACGCAGGAGGATCGCTTGAACCCGGGAGGCAGAGGTTGCGGTGAGCCAAGATGACGCCATCGCACTGCAGTCTGGGCAACAAGAGCGAAACCCCGTCTGTCTGTCTCGGGAAAAAAACAAAATTAAAAATGATCTGGGCACAGTGGCGCGTGCGTGCGGTCTCAGGGACTGTACTCTGGAGGCTGAGGTGGAAGGATCGGTTGAGCCCAGGAGCGTCCACGCTGCAGTGAGTGAGTTACGATGGCACCACTGCCAGGGTGACAGAGTGAGACGCCGTCTCTCAATCAGTCCATCCATCAGATGACTGGAAGGCGCTCTCTGCGCCTTACTTTCAAAGGGTGTATCTTTAGGCCCAGCAGGCACGGTGCCTCACGCCAGTCATCCCAGCACTGTGGGAGGCCGAGGTGGGAAGAAAGAAGGAAGGGAGCGAGGGAGGAAGGGAGGAAGGAAGAAAGTCAGGAAGGCAGTCAGGCAGGAAAGAAAGAAGAAAGGAGGAAAGAAAGAAAGAAAGAAAGAAAGAAAGAAAGAAAGAAAGAGAGAAGAAAAAAGAAGAAAAGAGAAGGGAAGAAAAGAAAAGAAAAGAAAACGGGGAGGGGGCATATCTCCTTGACCGGTGACTGCCCAGGATACAGTGGGTCACGGCTGACTGAAGCCTCGACCTGTGGGGCCTCAAGTGATCTCCTCCTTATCTCAGCCTCCCGCGTAGCCGCGAGTACAGGCGGGCATCACCCCGCACAACTCATCTTCTAATAATATCATGATTTTACGGTATGGCGACAGAGTCTCGCACCGTCACCCGGGCTGGATGGCCGTGGCACGATGTCAGCTCACCGCAAGCTCGGCCTCCCCGGTTGAAGCCACTGGCCCGCCGCAGTCTCCCGAGTAGTTGTGGTTCCAAGCCTATGCCACCAGGCCTGGCTAATTGTTCTAGATCTCATAGAGATGGGGTTTCGCCACGTCGGCCAGCCCGGTCTTGAACTCCTGGCCACGAGGGATCCACCCGCCTCGGCCTCCCAAAGCGCTGGAATGACAGGCGTGAGCCACCGTGCCCGGCCCAGAGAAGGGGTTTCATCAGCCGACGGGTGGAGGGTGGGGTGGGTTTTACCGAGCCTGCGTACCGTGCAAAGGATAAGTGAGTGTGGTTTGTGAACTAGATGCGGAAATTGTGTGTGTGTGTGTGTGTGTGTGTGTGTGTGTGTGTGTGTGTGAGAGAGAGAGAGAGAGAGAGACCAATCCCACCACGAGGACCCGGAAATGGTGTTTGATTTGGGTCCCCGTCTGGTCACCTGTCTGTCTGTAGATGACTGAGGATTCCACCAGTGAAGGTCAACAAGTATCTACGGGGCTGTTTCTCCCTCTCATGGGTCTCACTCATCTGTGTGGTGGAGAAAGGGAAGAAAGCAGGTTGTGATGGGAAGTCGTCTTCACGCCTGAGGAAGCTGCAGGCAGGCTGACCGGAAGGAGGGCATCGTATGTGCCATTTCCATACCCGGGCCCCCTTCACAAGGCTGGGGCTGCCAGTCCACCCTGTACGTCAACCCACCCCCAAGAACAGCACGGTCCGGGGTGGTCCAGTCTCATCCCATCCGGCCCACCCGGGGAAGTCTCCGCCGGAGGATTCGAAAGCAGCGTCAACACGGTTCCCCTGGGGTCGCCCGGGAAAGGCCAGCCTGGGGAGGGTAGCGGGACGCGATCGTGGGGCGGGCATCCGCCTCAGAGCTCCCCGGAAGGTGGCAGGTAGCCGGTGGGGGACGCCGAGGCAGAGACGTGTGGCAGGAGATAGACCTGGAAGCCGGGGGGAGAAGCGGGGACGTGGGGAGAGGGAAGGAGGCCCTCGGGAGGATTTAGCACCGAGAACCCACTCAGCCAAGCTCCCTCCGTCTTCTCGGGTCCAAGGTCCACCCTGGGAGACGGCAAGAGAAAGGTTCACTCGGCGGTTCTCGTCTTTCTCTTTATTTTTTTCATCCTTTCCATGTTACAAGGGATGCTCATTTCAACAACCAGACGGTGGAGGTGACGGGAGAAACGTCAAGGCCAGGAGTTTGAGACCAGCGTGAGCAACAGAGCAAGACAAGTAGGAGAGCCCAGCTGAAAAAAATGAAAAAGAAGGAGGAGGAGGAGGAGGAGGAGGAGGAGGAGGAGGAGGAGGAGAACATGGGGGGTGGGGGTGGGGGAGGAGAAGGAAAGAAAAGAAAAACGAAAAAAAAAAAAAAAAGAGAAGCAACCACCAAGAAAGTTAAAATTCTCCAACGGTCGGAAGTTGAAGACGAGACTGACCAAGATGGAGAGACCCCGCGTGTACCGAAAATAGGAAAATTAGCCGGGCATGATGGCGCATTCCCGTCACCCGGGAAGGCTGAGGCAGGAGAATCAGTCGAACCTAGGAGGCGGAGGTTGCGGTGAGCCGAGATCGCGCCATCGGACTCCACCCTGGGCGACAAGAGTGACACTGCGTCTAAAGAAAAAAAAAAAGAAAAAGAAAGAAAGAAAGAAAGAAAGAAAGAAAGAAAGAAAGAAAGAAAGAGAGAGAGAGAGAGAGAGAGAGAGAGAGAGAAAGAGAAAGGAAGGAAGGAAGGAAGGAAGAAAGAAAGAGAAAGAAAGAGAAAGAAAGAAAGGAAGGAAGGAAGAAGGAAAGAGAAAGAAAGAAAAAGAAAGAAAGAAAGAAAGAAAGAAAGAAAGAAAGAAAGAAAGAAAGAAAGAAAGAAAAGGCAGATTGGTGAGATTGGTGGGGTGCGTCTCAACGTTTTATTTGTTTGCAGTCGCCGTAGTACAAACGGAAAGAACAGTGGCCGCTAGGTGATGCCCGAAGACAACCGATGCCCGCAAGTGTCAGTCAGCACGGAAGAGAATTTATTTATTTATTTATTTATTTATTTAGAGACAGAGTCTCACTCACTCTGCAGCCTGGGCTGTAGTGCAGTGGCGCGATCTCGGCTCACTGCAGCCTCCGCCTCCCAGGTTCCAGCGATTCTCCCGCCTCAGCCTCCCGAGTAGCTGGCATCACAGGCACCCGCCCCACCCACCGCTCCAGACTCAGTTTTGTATTTTTAGTAGAGACGGGGTTTCGCCGTGTTGGCAAGGCTGGTCTCGAACTCCCAACCTCAGATGATCCACCCGCCTCGGCCTCCCAAAGTGCTGGGATGACAGACGTGAGCCACCACGCCCGGCCTTAACTGTTTCTTTTTAAGTCGAGGAGCTTATCAGGGAACTAGGAGAAGTACAGACGCCACACGTGACAGAGAGAAACGTCTGAAAACGCCCCTCGCATCCAAGTGGGGACCCGGCCTCGACCTCCCGAAATCATACACCGAGTGGGGAAGCCCAGCAAGGCCCGTCTGTCCACATTCCTCTCGGCCCCTCGAAGCACCTAAGCCCGCGCTTCTCACTTTCATGGAAGGGGCAGGGCCCTCCCCGGCACGGGGCGTCTGACAGACTGACAGAGAACGAGACAGACATAGAAAGACAGAGATGGATGGGGAGAGATAGAGAGAAACAGACAGACAGGGAGGGAGAGAGACAGACAGACAGACAGAGAGAGAGAGAGAGAGAGAGAGAGAGAGACGCCACATGACAGATAGGACCGGAGCGTACCGTGACTCACAGGTGTCGTCACAGCACTCTGGGAGGCCGACGTGGGAGGATCGCTGGGGCCTAACAGTTTGAGATCACGTCGACATGTGAGAAGACACCTGCAATAATAATAATCACAGAAGTTTAAAAAGAGATTCTATGTGCCCAGAGCGTGGACAACAAAGCGAGAGTACATCCGTACTAAAAAGAAGAGGACTGATAGGCAGGCAGGCAGGCAGGCGGGCACGCAGGCAAATATAGAATGAGCCAGGTGCAGTGTCTCACGCCTGTAATAGCAGCAGTGTGGGCGGCCGAGGCAGGCAGGCGGATTGCTTGAGAACAGGAGTTCGAGATCGGCCTGGGCAACCTGATAGAACCCCGAACCCCATCTCGCTCACATACCTACATACACAGCTACCTACCTACGGAAAACATGAGAAACAACATAAAAGTCAACCGGTGTGGTGGTGCGTGCCTGTAGTCCCAGGTAATGGGGATGGGAGGGATCAGAGGCAGGACGACCTCTTCTCGGTCGGTCCAAAGCGTGGAGGCTGGGGTGATCCTGGGCGACAGAGACAGAGGAAGACCGTGCCAGTAAGTAAGGAAGAAAGTAAGGAAGTGAGTAAATACATAAGCAAGCAAGCCTGCAAACGATGAACGTGACGGCGACATAGAATAACCCATGAGAATACACAAGCAAATAAGAGGGCACGCATAAAGCTAAAAGGTAGTGAAGATCACAATCAATCGTTTTCACCCCACCCCACCCCACCCCACCCCACCCCACCCCACCCCACCTCACCCCACCTCACCCCACCTCACCCCACCTCACCTCACGTAAG